>NC_063366.1:671092-724767 GCF_021869965.1 Rhincodon typus
TCAAGGACCGCAACTTGCTCCCCTCAGTGGTCGAGAACGCCCTCGACTGTGTCTCCCGCATTTCCCGCAACTCATCCCTCACACTCCCTCCCCGCAATAACAACCAAAACAGAATCCCCCTCATCCTCACGTACGACCCCACCAACCTCCGGATCCAACGCATCACCCTCCGACACTTCCACCATCTGCAATCCGACCCCACCACCAAAGATATTTTTCCCTCCCCACCCTTATCTACTTTCCGGAGGGACCACTCTCTCCCTTGTCCGCTCCACACTCCCCTGCAGCCCCAGCACACCCGACACTTTTCCCTGCAACCGCAGGAAGTGCTACACCTGCGCCTACAGCTCCCCCCTCACCCCCATCCCAGGCCTCAAGAAGACTTTCCACATCAATCAGATGTTAACCTGCACATCTGCTCATGTGGTATACTGTATCCGCTGTTCCCATTGTGGCCTCCTCTACATCGGGGAAACAAGGCGTAGGCTTAGGGACCGCTTTGCAGAACACCTACGCTCGGTTCGCAATAAACAACTGCACCTCCCAGTTGCGAACCATTTCAATTCCCCCTCCCATTCCTCAAACGACATCTCCATCCTGGGCCTCCTGCAGTAACACAACGATGCCACCAGAAGGTTGCAGGAACAGCACCTCATATTCCGCTTGAGAACCCTGCAGCCTAATGGTATCAATGTGGACTTCACAAGCTTTAAAATCTCCCCTCTCCCTACCGCATCCCAAAACCAGCCCAGCTTGTCCCTGCCTCCCTAACCTGTCCTTCCTCCCACATATCCACTCCTCCCACCTCAAGCCACACCCCCATCTCCTACCCACTAACCTCATCCCGCCCCCTTGACCTGTCCGTCCTCCCTGGACTGACCTATCTCCTCCATAACTCTCCACCTACACTCACCTTTACTGGCTCCATCCCCCCCTCTTCTACCTGTCTGTCTCCTCTCCACCTATCTTCTTCTCTATCCATCTTATATCCACCTCCCCCTCTCTCCCTATTTATTTCAGAACCCCCTTCCCCTCCCCCATTTCTAAAGAAGGGTCTAGGCCCGAAACGTCAGCCTTCCTGCTCCTCTGATGCTGCTTGCCCTGCTGTGTTCATCCAGCTCTACACCTTGGTCCCCAGAATGTTTTCTGGTCTCTGCATTAACAGTCCAGCAATAACACCACGAGGCCATCGTCTCCCCTGATTTCATTGCAACCATAATCAAATTTTGTTGGCCATACCGCAAGAAATAAAACATATTTCTGGTTCAAAATTAAATCTTGTTTAATCCACCACAAGTTCAGAAGTAGTGAGAAGGGTTCGTGAAATCACTAATGTGCGTTAACCAAGTTGTTGAATCATCAATGGACAATAAAAATAAACAAATATGAACTGTTATTCATTGTGCATGAAGTTTGTCTTGGTCTGTAACATGAAAAAGCTGTATGTAAACTCGAATCCATTTCCCTCAAAGTAAAGTTTCATGTTATCATTACAAAGGCTTTGTGCTCTGACTAGGTGATTTGTATTACGAAGATGGTAATGCTCAAAATCAGGTCTGTAGTGTATTCTATACCATTAAGTACACTGCAAATCTTGAGTCTCAATAAAAATTAGGTCTATGGAAACGTATGCCAGGTACTAGCGTGTATTTTTTTTCTTTAATGTGCTAGCAGCATTACATGAGTGAAAGCAAATTGCCATTCTCTTTTGTTACAAACATTAATGTCCTCCCAGTAACCCACGGAATCTTGGAGGGTGTGAGCATCTTTATTGTTCAAATGCACTAGAAGGTCAACCAGAGTCTCTGTGTGTTGCTGGTTTGAGAATTCAGAAGCTACTACATGATGGTAAGCAATCAGCTAAGCGAGTGTAAACAAGCACAGATAGCTACGATGCGCAAGCAGTCAAACAGGGTTTTCAGACAAAGGCAGTGTATTTTTTCCCCTTTGTTTACAACAATGCTGTAGAAATTGGCATCCCCCTTTCTTCAAGAATCACAGAAATCGATTTAAGGCATATATTGTGCACATGGGGGTTAGAGTGGGGTGGTGTCTTTACGTTGCTTGCTGCTTTCCCTTTACTGAAAACTAACTTTACAACACTGTCCCTGAAATCGAAAATATCTTCAGTGGGTTGCTTATAAGCAATGGAATTTATTTCTCACATGTAATTGTAATAACAATATTAGAGAAAATTGAAAACAATTGAGGTAGGTCAAACCAACGGTGATGTCAAGCTACATTAAAATTCCAGCAAAAACATTAACTACGTAATATTACTTCACAAGATCAATGGTTAGAATCAGCTTATAACGGAGAGATAGGAATGTAGATTGTTGAAATCTAGGATTATACCACGTTTTGGTGTGATCATTAAGTCTTTAGTGCAATCCAGTAATTGATCGCATTATTTTCATATCTTTCCACAAATCTATGTTATCTTTACCCAAATATTGCAATACATCCATATCTGCAATTGCCTTCAGCATTTCAAAATACAAAAAAAAAAGACCCAAGTGTGATCAATAATATTAATATCAAACCAGGTCAGTTCGACTGACTTTTCAAGAATTGATACTGCAAAATTTATCTTTCAAAAATCAAAGTGCTCTGCAAACTATTTAAGAAGGTATAGCTGATTTTGAGATACCGTGTGTAACCATTGCAAAATGTGAATTTCACATTCGCAGCATCATTTTGTATCAGTAATATAGAAATAAATGAGCGAGTTGATTTTGTCAACAGGAAGAAAAAGAAGAAGAAGAAGAAGACGACGAAATGATCTGGATTCTAAAAATTAGAGTTAAAGGAAAAGTTATTGTGATGTTCTACAAGCTCACCAGAGTTCGTGGAGAGAAAATTTGGTTTACTAATTTCTTTTCAGGAAGGAATTTTGCTGTCCTTATCCAGTCTGGCCTATATGTGGCTCCAGGCACGAGAAATGTGGTTGATTTTAAACAGCCTTCATCGATTTTAGTGATTGGTAATAAATACTGTCTGGCCAGTGACATCCATATCCCGTCAATGAATGAAGAAAAGGATTGAAAATATATGTTGACTGAGACATCGCCATCCAAGTTGCATCAGTAAATTGAAAAGTGAAATAAAACTGTGTGAGGACCTTCAATATTTTGTCAATATTTTGTAACCAATTCATTTCCGAACATTTGCAGTTATTTTTGTGAATTATTGAAATGTTTCTCCTAATATTAAGATCAAATTTTATTCTTACAACTGGATTTCATAAGCAATATATAGACATGGATATCTAGAATATAAATGAAATCCATTGAAGCAAGGAAGGTGAGTTGATGCTTGAAAGTTCTGACAAAACTGCGTTTGAGACACGATTGCACAACGGTAATGTGACTTGACAAAGGATTCAGTGACACGCATTATAATTTGGAGGCAAAGGTTCCAATTTCATAGTGGTTAGTGAAACTTAATTAACACATCTGAAATTCAAAACAATACTTGGTGATCTGACCAAGGACCTGTGGTTGACAATGTTAAAAAGGTTCAGAGAAGAACATGTTTTCATTGCTTGCTCTATTTTAGTTGAGTCTGCAGGCACTCAAATCATGCATTTTACTCATAACAGCTCTCTAATATACCCCAGAAAATTGCACTGAGGTTGTAGCAATGGCTGTCGTTGCCAAGGTCAACGTCTTTGTTTGTCCATTGTAAAAATGAGCAATTTGTACTGGGGCTTGTTCAAGTAAAGGGCAGTGACATAATAACTGTGGAAGAGACGCTGAAGGGGGACCATACAGAGAAATAGATGATCAACAGTCCTAGACGGAATAGGGCTGTGTGCCATAAGGCTCGTGGCTTCTTTTCTATGAGATCCTAATTTAGTGGTCCACTGCCTTGGGGGTTTTACACATTATGAATGAAGTGTTAGTTTGTATGTCCTTTAAATGGTCTTGTAGACAAATGTAGCGCGACCATGTCTGGGCTGAAAGTTGGTGTTTCTAGACACTCCTGCTCCAGAGGTCATAGAGTTATACAACATAGAAGCAAACCCTTTGATCAGCTTGTCCATGCCGACCAGATTTCCCAGACTAAACTAGTTCCAATTGCCTGTGTTGGCCCATTGCCTCTGAACCTTTCTTATTCATCTACCTGTCTAAATGTCTTTTAAATGTTGCAAGTGTACCTGGATCTATCACTTCCTCTGGCAGTGTATTCCATGTATGCACTACCCTCTGTGTGAAAAAGTTGCCCCCAATCCTGTTTAAATTTTTCCCCGCTCGCCTTAAAATAATGTCCTCTAGTTTTAAACTCCCCTAGCCTAGGGAAAAGGTCTTTGCTATTTACCTTAGATATGCCCCTTGTGATTCTGTAAATCTCCATACGACAGAAGATATTGAAAAAGACATTCATTAAATACTGGTGAAATCATTGCTCCACATACTATCCATGCCATTTGGATAATGGCATGGGGTTAAGAAGAAAGTAGAACATCTTTCATACCGTTTTGATATTCCCCAAATGCAGACAAGAGGTAAATGTTTGATAACATGAGCAATTCCCTTAAAATAAATGCATTGATGTTCCTATTAACGTTGTAACAGATTTAGCAAAAATCAATTGTGAGCATGCAGTAAGAAGAAAGATGTACACGAAGAACATCAGACTATGTGACATTTGCTTCATTAAGGAGATACAGTTAGAAAGACAATGATGTTTGAACAATCTAATTATATTTCCTGAAGAGTTAAGAGAGAATTCTGATGAAGTGAATTTAATGGTTAAACTTGATGACCATTACCAAAATTCTTGTCAGGTGAGCTATCTGCTTCCATTTGATAGTCCCTGCTGATAAGTAAATTACTGCAGTGATTGTCATTACAGTTTTGGAGAACAATTGACAACCCTCTAGTTGTTGCCAACATCCATCAGAACATTTGAAGGTATCACAAGCTGATAATTAACCTGCTTGCCTAAGTTGTGAGCATATTAAAATGAATACAATAGTTTCATGATCAACTGATCAAGATGTAGAAACACAACCACTGTGCCAGAACAACTCCTGCGTAATGAGTAAAGCTTACATTTGAGAATGCCTTTCGAAAAGTGCCACTTCAAAATGAGTTAACAAAACAGCAGTTCGTAACATTGGATGCTTGGTGTCAGTTTGACTGAAAAGAACATGTTACCAGAACTCAAACAGTCCTGCATTATTTTTTTTTTGGAAAATGACATCATGGAGAATGGCATATGCCAAGGGTGACTTTCTGGGCCACTGTCTTTCCTTGCTCTAAATAAAATATTTTCGGTTTACAGAATATGGTCAACGATCACTGGAGTATGTATTCAGCTGTTGTAGGGGATATGAAAGTCTTTGTTAAACTGATGAGGTTACATACAGGAATAGTCGTGGGAATCAATCAACCTATCAATGCGATGAGAATGGAGAAAGTGGAGTTCTTCTCCTTGCAGAAAATAGGTTAGAGATGATATATGAAGAGGAGTACAAAACCATAAAAAGTATACATTTTACACAAGAAAGTGCAAAGCTACTGCCATGGGTGACACATATAGAGATTAAAAAAAAACACCAATATATTGATCAACCTAACAGATATGTGTGAGATGTGAACAATGAAATAGTTTCCACACAGAGTGACCGTGGCCTGGAACTCACTTCATCTGATAGTGGTGGAAGTAGGGGCGATGAAAAAAAGAAATACAGAGGTGTGCTGGGGCTATAGAGAGTGAGTAAAGAATTGCAAGTGTGCTAAAAACTTTGGCACAGACGAGATGTTCTCTGTTTGTGTTGTGATAGAGCTAAGAAGCCAGGACATGTTGAGAAAATGTTCAAGGAACAGAGAACATGTTACTCAGGATAAAAAAGGTTATTAACCTGTGCGTTTTGTGAGACACATTTTGAATATTTATGTCCTCTCTTTCCAATCAGTGTTTGACTTCTCCATTCAGAGTTATTGAATCCACTAATTATCTATTTGTGTTAATATTCAAAAATGGTTGCCCTCGTTAGCATACAGTGCATACCTTTTTGACTTATTTACTTAACGAATAAAACTGGAATCACTGAAAAGTGAAGGACCATAACCCTTACTTTTTTTTGGCAGATGTACAACACTGTGTATTTGACTCCTCGGGGCAATAGGCATATTATTTTGCTGAGTAATTGTTAGGTGATCCAGAAACGAAAACATACCCAGAAAATACTCAACAATCTCAGCAGAACTGGCAGCATCTAAAGAGAGAGAAAGAGTTACCAGTTACAGTAGAGTATGGCTTTGACTGTGGAATTCTGAGTAATTATACTGGACTTGAAACATAAATAATGTCCCTCTCCACAGATGCTGCCAGAAATGTTGAGTTTGTCCAAAATTTTCTGATTTTGTTTTTAGTACAAACCCTATGCTTTCCTAAATAGAAATAAGTAGCCAATCAGCTGCACCTCTTGTTCATCAGGACTGTTATACAAGAAAGCTAATTTAAAAAGGATTTGGTTGTTTTACACAGTATCAAAAAGGGGCTTATTTTCCTGAGATTTCATGATCATCTACTGCTTTGCGGGGAAGGACAATTATTCAGTAGATATTCCAATGGAAAGAATGCCCGTTTACTATGTATCACCCTTTTAATCGCTGCCAAATAACAGTATCCTCCACGAAGTCAAACTTTACTATTGTGCTGAGTATTTCTCAGCTGCATTGTAATGACTTTATCTCCTTAACTGTCCCTTTAAATGGCCTTCATTCATACTTACTACACTGATGCTCTGAATATAACAATATTACTATTGAACAAGATACATCAAATTATGATTCAACAGTACATGAATGAATCGAATCATTTACAAACATTTGTTCTGAAAACATGCATTAAATTAATCCATAATGGGGGAAACTGTTGAGCAATGTAGTTCTATTGTGGTAGGCATGTATACCAAAAAAGACCATAGAAATGTGGGCAGTAGTAAGTCTTTCAAAACATTGAGTCTGTTCTGCCTTTTAATAAGATCACAGCTGATCTGGTAATCCACAACACCACTTTCCTGTTCTTTTTAGTCATTAGCTATGATTCCTTTACTGATTAAAAGTCTACCTCAGCCTTGAATATGACTAATGACCCAATATCAACAACTCTCTGAGGTGAATAATTCCACAGATTCTCTACTCCTGAAAGTAGAAATTCCTCCTCATCTCTGTGTTAAATGTGTGACCCTTTCTGCTTTCTGCATCAATGCTCTCAGGTCCCCGAAGAATCTTGTATGTTTTGATCAGTATCTCCGGTTGCTATGGGAATCAAGGGAAGAGATTTCTGGAGGCCCTGATGGATATATTTAATACATTGCTGACCACAGGTAAAGTGTCAGACGACTGGAAAATGGCTAATGTGTGTCCATTGCTAAAGGAGAGCAACAGTGACAGTTCAGGTAATTACAGACCAGTTAGTCTGATGTCAGTGCTAGTGAATATTTTGGGAGAAAGACATTTTGAAGGATAGGATTAAGGGGAGGATTAATCAATTCTTGGAAAATCGAGGGTTGCTCAGGGATAATCAGTATAGGTTTGTTAGAGGGAGTTGTTGTCTGACTATTTTGATTAAGATTTTTTTGAAAGCTGTCAAAATACATTGATAAAGTTAGTGCAGTTAATATGGTTAACATGTACTTCAGTAAGGCCTTTGACCATAAGGCCATAAGATATAGGAGCAGAATTAAGCCATTCAGCCCATCATTTCTGCTTTATCATTCGCTCCTGGCTAACATCTTTCTCAACCTTATTCTCTAGTCCTGTCCTTATGGCCATCGTTCTCCTTATCAATCAAGAACCTATCTATTTCTGTCTTTAATATATTCCACTGCCCTTTTCAACAATGGGATCCACAGATTAAACACTCTCTGGTGTAAGAAATTCCAGCTCATCTCAGTTCTGAAGGGTTATCCCATTATTCTGATGTTATGCCTTCGGGTCCAAGTTTCTCCTACTATGGAAACATCCTCTACACTTCCACTTTGTCCAGGCCTTTCAGTATTCTCTAAATTTCAATCAGATCCTTCCACATCATTCTAAACTCTATTGAGTACAGAGTCCTCAACCGCTCTTCATATGACAAGCCCTTCATTCCCATGACACCCCTCTGTGGACACCCCTGCAAAGCCAATTCTTTCTTCCTTTGATACAGGACACAAAACTGCTCCCATTATTCCAGTCTCAGCAGTACATCTCTGCTCCTGTATTCCAGTCCTCGTGAAATGAATGACCATTGAATTTGCTTTCCTAACCACCAACAGAACATAAACGTTAACCTTAAGAGATTCCTGAAAAGGACTCCGGGTCTCTTTTACATCCGCATTCAGAAGGCGTCCCCTGGTTAGAAAATAATACACGCTTCTTCTTCCTAACAAAGGGCGAAGCTTTATACTTTGCCACGTTGTGTTGTATCTGACACTGCTTTACCCACTCACCTAGCATATCCAAGTCCTTCTACAGCCTCCCTGCCTCATCAATATTATCTGTCCCTCCACTTATCTGACAATTCCTACATGGATGCTTGGTCCAATTAGGAAAATCCCGTGAGTTCCAAAACAAGTTGACAAACAGAATCCAAAATTGGCCAACAAATATTTTGAAAGTTGTTGCCAGTTGTGATCAGTGATGTACCAAATGGATCTTTGCTCGGACCCATGCTCTTTGTTATGTAATTTAAGGACTTGGATTTTAATGTAGAAGGTATAACTACTAAGTTTGAAGATGCCATGAACATTGGGCTCAGATTACTGTCTGATATTGATCATCTCATAAATTTAACAGAGTAATGGCAAATGGAATTTAATCCTATTAAGTGTATGGTAATGTATTTTGGGAGTTCAACTTAAGGAAAGTATATATAGAATAAATGATGGCTCCCATTGGAAGTACCTTGTAATCTTGTAATACATTGGGCCACTATGGCATAGAAATATTTGTTCAAGGAATGCAACTAACATTTTTACACTAACTTGTTGTTTGCCTTTCCAATTCTACAACTGTCTAAACAGTCCACGATACTGTAGGCTCAGACCTTTCCTTCTAATTTTTACTAAATAACAAACTTGAGACTGTGGCTAAAGTAGGCCTTACAAAAATGCCTATTATTAAAGTGCTTATTTGTTTAGAACTGCATGTGTACAGAAACCTGGTTACTTTCCCTAAAATTTCTTCCTGCTGAGAATCTTATCTTGTCCGGTATATCTACATGGAGATTTTACGTCTAGCTGTGAGCATCTGCTGTACATAAGTGCCCTTCAGACATCTTGTGTCAGCAAAAAAGCCCAAGCGACCATCTTGTCAAATTAGTCATGGGCCGCTACAACAGTTGAATTGATTGTTAATTTAATATTTTTTCTAAAAAATTACAATTATAAAATTGACAAATTTAAAACTAAGTTGCCACAGATGGAATAATCACTTCTGAACTCTGAAGAGGCTACATAAGCTTAAGCAAATATGAATTGAACATGGAGGCATAGGATATGACAGAAAGCGTTTTGGTGCATAGGAAAGTGAGAAGAGGGGAGATCATTACGGTTGTGGGAAAGAATGTGAATTATAAGAAGAGTTTTTTTGTGAAATGGACTGGAAATATCAATCAGGGTTGACAGTGAACTGAATTCACCGTTGAGAGAAATGTGAAACATATGATGAGGACTGGTATAATAAGGTTAATATATATGTCACAGAGAAGGATAAGTAGGCAGAATGGGATTGCAGCATCATATGTTTGAGTTAGCTGTGGGAGTGAGTGGATTATAAATGAATTAAAAACAGAAATTACTGGAAAAGCTCAGCAGGTCTGGCAGCATCTGTGGAGAGAAATCAGAGTTAACAGACCCTCAACGTTAATTCTGATTTCCACAGATGCTGCCAGACCCAGCTGATCTTTTCCAGAAACTTCTGGTTTTGCTTCTGATTTACGGAATCCACAGTTCTTTCCAATTTAAATGAATAGTTGTTGTTGGAACACCCATAGAAATGCAAAAAATGAAATTGCGCTTGTTAGGTTTTGCTGAGGTATTGAGCTGGGAAATAAGTTAAGTTATCGGCAGAGTCACCCCAAAAGTTCAAAATCTTATTAATGCCCACAAATTCCCCCAAATCTACGTCTTTTAGGCACATATTGACAGAAAGCACGGAGCAGGATTTTGTACTTTACACACTTTAACGTTAATTACAAATAACTATGTATGCATTACTATGTAAACATTTTTGGTAGAACACATATTCTAGGGATATCTATATGAACAACATAATTGTATACCAAAAGTTTGGATCAGCTTTCAGATCTCATCAGTTAGAGTTTAGAAGAAAGTGTGGTGATCATTTGGAAGTATAAATATCTTGCAGCTACTTGGAAGGGTGAAGGAGGAATGGTTGCTTAGTTTTATCAAGAAGTGTAGAATCTGGGGTGTTATTTTAAAAGAAGTAAGGCATAACTCAATGAAAATGGTGATATGGAGATTTATAATTTCTCTCAGCCACTCTTCCCTCTGTGGAATTCTCCTTCTTGAACAGTAGAGGTAAGAACAATGTGTGTTTTCATTTTCAGTTACATGGACTTTTTTTAAAATTGAGAAGTAAGTGAAAATGTGGAGGGGTAGAGTGGAAATTAGACTTTAGTCGAAATCAGACCAGCCACGTTTTATTGAACAGTTGGACAAACTCAATTGTTGGCATTTTGTTTTATTACAAATGTTTGTCAGAACTTGCTGGTAATCTCTCTCTCTTTCCTCTGTCTCTCTGTCTCTCTCTTTCTCTTACTGTCTCTTTCTCTCTCTCTCTCTTTCTCTCTTTCTCTCTCTCTCTCTGTTTCTCTCTCTTTCTCTCAGAGCAGCCCTTCATTCCTTCATCGTGTCTCAAGCTTGTACAATTTTGCATTACATGAAACTTGATTCTTTTAATCATTTACACACTTTCATAGCGAATGAAGTGTTGAATTCATCCATCCTTTATTTTCATGGTTTTTATGATGATGCATTTGTGTTTAATGTATATTTTGTATTCAAAATTTTCAATTGTGTTTGATTAGACAATACTTTTGAACCTCTTTGGAAATCTAATATGTCATCCTCTGTAGTTATCTCCTCATCTTTGTTGTCGTATTTTTTAGTTGCATTTACCATATGTGACTGTGTCCCAAATCATTTCCAATCAAATAGTTTTGTCTTACGTACATTGAACAAAATGCAAAAGAAATCCAAATCAACATTCAATCTAAGATTGGCTGTGCTCAAGTTGACTAATTTGTAAAATTTCTCAATTGTTCTGAAATAAGTAATGGCGTCAAGTTCACTTTTAATTCCAAACTGATCACTCAGCCAAAACAATATTTCAATCCAAGCCATGATATGTCACTCCAAAATGAACTCTGTACTTAAATTGACGAATAGTGTTCAAGCGATACATTATTCAAGACATCTTCTTTAGCCAAAACTCAAAATTTTCATTGGGCCATTACTCCAAAACTGTGCAATCTTTCCCAATCAAGTTGAACAGTAATTTCAAGCTTGAAAGTATGCATGACAACATAGCCCACTTAATTGACACCACAGCCACAAACATTCACTCGATCCACACCACACTTATTAACAGCAGTGTATACTATCCACCAGATGCAGGTAGACATTCTTCAAATGCTCCTTCACCAGCATCTACAGAACACATGGCCACAAGGATCTGAAAGAAGGACAGCAGAAACGTGGAACACCGGCAGCTGTAATTTCCCTCCCAAGTTGAATATTATCTGACTTTGGTATGCACAAACTTTCATTCTGTGTCTTTGATGCAAACGCTGGAACTGAGTGTTTAACAGCATTGTGGGCATGCCTTCCACAAATAGAGTGCAGAGACTTCGAGTGGAGATCAGTCGCACCTGCTCAAGGGCAACTAGGGATGGACAATATAAGTTGTCGCAGCCAAACATGTCCACTTTCATGAATGGTTTAAAAATATAAATAGGTAGATATATACAGAGATATATAGAAAAGAAAGAAAGAAGAAAAGAATAAAGAAACAAAGAAAGAAAGATGCATTATTAGGATGCAATTTATTGTACAATAATTGCGAATACAGAACTTAAGTGCGTTAAAAGGTGGATAACCATTCCTTCAAGCTTCTGAATAATCGAATAATGCCATGAAAGGGTCTCGTAATCACATGCTGCAGCTCCACTCTGAACTTATTTTGTGCTGCAGCATAGAGAAAAGTGTTTGTGCAAGAACTCAAACTTTGAAGCATGTACCCAGTTTCTTGCAGGATTTTGAGAGGACCCGCTTAATCTGACAGCATAATTTTAATATCTGCCAGTTGCACACATATGCTATACGTAAAATGTACAATCCATAAGGCGATAAAACTGCCAGAGATACTCAGTAGTAATATAATCGATTTTCTTTGAGTTTTAATTTCCTCATCCTTCTGAAAATTATTTTTCCCCATGTGTCCCCTCCTGACTTTACTCGTTGCTAGAATATGCCTGATGGTCAGAGCATTGAAAATGACTATCAGAACAAATGGAGTGAATGGGGTTAAAACAATGTCAAACCAGAAAAACCCTATCCACGCTGGTGATGTGTAAAAGCTTTGTTTTACAAGGCAGAACCACGATTCATTGTTAATTAGCTTCTGAGGTCGAAAAGTGAAGTACATTGGAATGTTTTGTGCAACGATTAATCTTGACGTTGTTATTATGACCACACATGCAGTTTTCTCAGTGCAATATTTCAACCTCAGGTTCTGGAGGCAAATGGCCACAAATCGATCAAAAGTGAAACAGACAGTTAACCAGACAGAACAATCAACAGCAGTAAAACTGAAGATGAGGTTGAAACTGCAGACAGGAGTGTAGTTTAGGTAGGAAAGCTGAAAGTACATAGTATTGATGTCATTTGTAATTATACCAATGATGACGAGCAGATCTGCCATTGCCATAGCGACCAGGTACTGAGTAATACATTTGGATAGGTCGAGAGGATCACAATTGTCATTAGGTTAGCTGCAAAGAGAGAAGGCAAAATAAAGAGAGATTAAAATAAATGCATTACACGACAAGGTAAGTGAACTGGTTTAAAAGGAAAGTTACCTGTACTGGAGCTTTCCTACAATCACGAGATATTTACTGTTTGCTTATTATTTAAGAGATTAATCCTGGAGGAGGAAATATCTGCTTTTCTAGAAAGAACGCCACATTCACCAGAGTCAGATAAGCATTGTCATTTTCAATGTATTTTACTGGGTTTCATTAGCCATATTTACTTTTTTTCACACAGAGATGTGCACGCATGCATAGTAAAGCATAATTTCCAGCAAGCTTCATCAGCATATGTTCTATATGCTCAGATTAGTGCTGGTATTGCAAAGAGAGCAAACAATCCAACATTGTAATACTTTTGTACACTGAAAAATAAATATTCCAGAGAGAAATTCCACAGCAATTTTACAGCAAATGACAGAAAGTCCAACATGCGCTGCTGCATGTGTTTTAAAATATTTGTAACAAGAGTGAAACATGAGCGACTAAGACTGGAAACTAGTTTGCTAATACGTTATCCTATATCCAAATCCTATATCCACCTTACAATAACTGAATAACAGATAGGAGCAATGGATTAGAGCCAAAACCTTAAACTAATTCAAAACAGAATGTTGTGTCTCATTGTCTTTGAAAGCACATTTGATATCCAACACAAAGAGCTGTCTAAATCATTTCTCTATCCCACCACATGATATTACTCTAACAGTACCAGCATCTTGTCTCTTCAAATAGTCCAAAATATCTGCGAGTCGATACAATTTGTTAGGCAACTCATAAAGGCTTTAGTAATGAGTGGGCTGAAATGATATTTCCAACTTGGAACATATTTCCCTTGTGAAACCTTTTCTCTGGCAAAGAACAAGCAGGGGGAAGTTTAATTGGTGGTGTGATAAATACTCGCAGGAAGTCCTCTCCACTATCCCTCAGACTCAGGTCTTCTGGATTTCGTGAAAGCAAAATGAAAATAAAGGAATAGCAAAAACGACTTGTTTGTCTTAAGGTGAAAACAAAAACCAGAAGAACAGGTTTGTGAAGCCGCAAATGGTGCATGTCTGGAACAATTTCATTTTCTTGCCCTAACCTTCACCAGTCAGCTGTTTGCTGCCCACAGACCTTTGCAATACGTTGACAGTGACTGCATGATGATCCTGGAGTCGAATATCAACAGAACTGATAAGACATGTTATAACGTGCTGACTGCTGAAATTGAGAGGAAAATAAAGATGTATTATTACTTTTAATTTGCTTTAGGTCCAGTGCATGCAATTTCAAAATTAAAATTTGAAATATCAGATGATTTTGCTGCGAAAGCACCGTCGATTCATAATTTTTTTTTACATCTTTGTTCCTTTTTAAATACAGATTGTAATGGTATTTATACCAAAAATTGCAGAATTAGTCTTATGGTAATGGTTATAAAAAGATTTCATTGGAAAACAAAACAATAGTCATTCATGGTGACTTACCAGGGAAACCAATCGCTGGAAGAACAGGATAGTAAATTGCTGATATTAGAGAAATTACCAAATTTTCCATTTTCTTGAAACGTGTCAGTTGCCGGCTTAAAATGAGCAGAGATCCAATCCCTTCAGAGCACTCCCTCATATATACAGTACAGAGAAATCCCAAGTGTCTCAAGTCGACATAGTAATTGAAAATAGATACAGTCAATGAAGAAACAAACTTGTGACTGCCTCATTGTAGTGATCATCTGGGATTTTTATTTAAAAACAACAAATGAGGCATTCAGAGATAACAAGGGTCTCAAGAAGGGTCTAGGCCCGAAACGTCAGCCTTCCTGCTCCTCTGATGCTGCTTGGCCTGCTGTATTATCTCAGATTCTCCAGCATCTGCAGTTCCTACTATCTCTTCAAAAGTATCTGTTTTAATTGTGAAGCACAGCCAATTATCTTCCATTCTCATAATTCAGTCACAAATGAGCCAGAAATTAGTATGAAAGCTTTCTAGACTGTGTCTATTCACGTGTTAGTCCAGTGGTTATTTTTCAGGAGCAGTATGGGCATGCATACCTCAATAATAACAGGATATCATTACTGGGAAACAGATTAAGAAAATTGAAAGTAGGAGCAAATTACTGCAGATGCTGGAATTTCTGCTGAAAACAAAAAATGCTGGAGATCACAGTGGATCAGGCTGCATCCATGAGGAGAAAGCAAGCTTACACTTCCAGTCTAGATGACTCTTCTTCAGAGATAACATGAAGTGTGCGGGAGCAGCATTTATGCAGTATTGGGAGAGGGAGGCTGGAGTGCTGGGGGAGACGGAATGTAGATCGTTCAGATTAAGAGATCGGAATGTGAGAATGACAGACCAATGGTATGTCTGACTGCCAGACTGGAAAGGACAGATAGTGCCACTGGGGTTAGGAGTGGGCTGACGATGGGAGGTGACAGAGAATGTAACAAGTAAAGCTAAAAGAACGGGAAGGAATGGGAATAAGTTCACAGTCTGACAGTGTTGAACCCAATATTGAGCTCAGAAGGTTCTATAGTGCCTAGTTTGAAGATGAGATGTTGCTCCTCCAGTTTTTGCTGTGATCCGCTGGAGCATTGCACCATGCTGAGGACATACAGGTGCGCATGTGAATAGGACGCTGTGTTAAAATGGCCAGCTAAGAGAATGTCTGGGTCATGCTTATGCATAGACCAGAGGTGTTCTGCAAAGCGGTCACCTAGTCTGCGTTTGGTTTCTCCAATGTAAAATAGGCCACACTGGGAGACATTTGTTGTAACCGATAAGATTTCTGAAGAGGGGTCTAGGCCCAGGGCGTCGGCTTTCCTGCTCCTCTGATGCTGCTTGGCCTGCTGTGTTCATCCAGCTCTACACCTTATTATCTCAGATTCTCCAGCATCTGCAGTTCCTACTATCTCTGAAGTAATTGGTCTGTTTGTTATGGTTGCATTGTGATTTAAGTACCTAGTCAATTGGAAATTACCAAGAAAATAGTTTGATACGGGCTGCTGTGTGGTGTTTGTGTTGCTGCTTGACATAAGTGCAGGCTTAGGCGAATACTACAATCCAGTGAGTAAGGTGAGCACGGTAAAGGCAAGGTAAGATTCTTTTACCTTTCCCAGTGTAAAGGGATAGAAATGGCAGTTAGGGCAGTGGTGTGCTCCTGCTGCCAGATGTGTGACATCAAAGAGTAGTCGAGTATCCCTAACCACGCTGTCTGCAAGAAGTGTGACTGGCTGCAGGTCCTCACAGAAGGCATCGTTTGGTTGGAGTGTCAGTTGGACACACTGAGGAGCATGTGGAAGGCAGAAGCTATGATAAAACTATTGACAGGAATGTGGTCTCACCAAAGGTTCAATCAGGTAGACGAATGACTGTCAGGAGAAGCAGGCAGGTAGTGCAGAAGTCTCCTGTGGCTATTCCTCTCTCTAACAGGTATATTGTTTTGGATACTGTGGATAACCTCTCAGTGGAGTATAACAGCAGCAGCTAGACCTGTGGCACCACACAGGCTCTGCTGTAGAGGAGGAATGGGCAAAATCCAAGTGAGTGATAACCTTAGGAGACTCGCTAGTTAGGGGCACATTCAGGCGTTTCTGTGGCCACATTCAAGACTCCAGAATGGTGTGTTTCCTCCCTGGTGTCAGGGTCAATGATATCTCTGAACAGTTGCATGAAATTCTCAACGGTGAGGGTGAGCAGCAAGAGGTCGTTGTGCGCATTGGTACTAATGACATAGGTGGAAAGAGAGATGCCGTCTGTGGAGTGAGTACAGGGAATTAAGAAAGAGGCTTAAAAGCAGGGCATCCATGGTAGCAATTTCTGGGTTTCTAGCAGTGCCGTGTGCTAGTTAGGCAAAGAATAGGAAGCTAGGAGAGATGAATGCAAGCTAAGGAGCTGGTGCAGGTGTCAGGGTTTCATGTTCTTGGATTATTGGGCCCTTTTCTGGGCAGGGGTCACCTGTAGAAGAGGGACACGTCAGAGGGCAACCAATATCATCCCAGGGATAATCACTTGTGCTACGGGAGGGTTTAGACTAGAGAGGTAGAGGGCTGGGAACCATAACAGCAGGTCAGCAAGTGGAGGGATTGAGGCGAAGGTCGAGAAGGTAGAGGAGAAGATAAATTCAGTCCAGTACAAGTTGGTGGCAGAGTCACAGGGCTGCGTGTGGGCTCTTGCCTCAGGCCTATCCACTCTATGTGCTTTTGTTCTTTGTTTTACTTTTGTTTCTGCTCTTTTCTTTTGTTTCCTTTTCCTTTTCCTTTCGTCAATCGTTTCTTCTCTTCTTTGGTGGGCAGCCGTGGCTCGACAGCAAGAGCAGGCCCAATGTGGAGTGGTGGACGTGACTTCTCCTGCTGATAGGAGGTGATGGCCACGGCAGCAAGGATGTTCTGTCAGCGTTTGCGACCGGTGGCAGTGACAGCAAAGCTCCTCTAATAATTGGGGAAGGCGGCTCTGGTGGCAGCAGAATGTTCAAGGTGGCGGCACCGACAAGATGACCTCTGCAGCCAAATTGTAACTCGTGGTACGGGGGCGGCCAGGCCTGACAGCATAGCCAGCAATGCTTAGTTGCAGGGTGAGTGTGATTTCAGTGGCGCCGGCGAAGTGGGCCCTGTGTCAAAGAATTAGCACCGAAAGTAGGGTGACTCCCATGTTTGTTGGTCCGGTGCAAGTGGTGCTAGATGCAGGCAAGGACTGGGTCAGAAAGGCTGATTTTCTGAACTTTTTATTTCTTTATTTGTTCTAATTTATTCCCATGATCTATAATGCTGGATTGTTTATTTCGTCACTTTTCTGATTTTCTTTTTTTCTTCCTAAGGATTTGATCTTAAGTATCTGTACCTAGGTACCATTGTGTCTAAAATGGCGCTGTAATGCGGTGGCGTTAAAATTTTTCACTGTACTCATTTGAATACATGTGACACTAAAGGTAATTGGATTGATTGAATTGAATGGAATTGAATTGTTAGGACTAGTAAATCTGAAAGGAATGACAGGCAGAGACAGGTAAATGGACATGATGGCACTAATAGGCTGAAGTATGTTTATTTCAATGCAAGGAGTACCATAAGTAAGGCAGATGAGCTTAGAGCCTGGATCAGTTCATGGGACTATGATGTTGTGGCCATTACAGAGACTTGGTTAACAGATGGACAGGACTGGCTGCTTAACATTCCATGATTTCATTGTTTATGATGAGATAGAAAGGAAGCTTAAAAAACAGTGGAGGAGTTATATTACTCATTAGGGAGAATGTCATATCTGCACTCAAAGAGGACTGACTGGAGGGCTGAACAACTGAAGCAATATGGGTAAAGTTCAAAAATTAGTTTGGTGCAATCACTCCGATAGGATTATACCATAGATCCCACAACAGTCATCAAGCCAATGAGGAACAATTATGGAGGCATTAACAACAGGATTGCATAGTGGTGACTTCCCGGGTATTGCTTAGGACTTCCTTATAACAAGTGGCTTCGATGGGGCAGAATTTGTTAAGTAATTCTAAGAGGGTTTCCTGAAAGTGAACGTGGATATTCCAACTGGAGAAGCCCTAGCTCTCTCAACCTTTCTTTGTAAGACCTTGCCTCCATTCAAGGCAACATCCTGGTAAATCTCCTTTGAATCTTTTCCAACGTTTCCACATCTTTCCTGTAATGAGGTGTACAGAATTGGACACAATGCTCTAGATGTGGCTGAACCAGGGTTTTGTATAGCTGGAGCATAACTTCACGGCCCTTGAACTCAATCCCTCTATTAATGAAAGCTAACACACCATACGCCTTCTTAACAACTCTATCAACCTGGGTGGCAGCTTTCAGGGAACTGTGGACATGAACCCCAAGATCCCTCTGCTCCTCCACACTGCCAAGAATCTTTCCGTTAACCCTATATTCTGCTTTCAAGTTTGTCCTTCCAAAATGAATCACCTCACACTTTTCAGGGTTAAACTCCATCTGCCACTACTCAGCCCAGCTCTGCATCCTATCAATGTCCCTTTGTAACCTAGAACAGCCCTCCGCACTATCCACAATGCAACCCACCTTCGTATTGTCTGCGAACTTACTAATCCACCCTTCCACTCCTTCATCCAAATCATTTACAAAAATCACAAATCGAAGACGACCCAGAACTGATCATTGTGGTACACCACTCGTAACCAAGCACCATGTTGAATATTTTCCGTCCACTACCACCCTTTGTTTTCTAAGGGTCAGCCAATTCTGAATCCAATCTGCCACATTTCCCCCTATCCCATGCCTCCTTACTTTCTGCATCAAACGCCTTACTTAAATCCATGTATACCACATCCACTGCTCTACCTTCATCCACATATTTGGTCACCTCTTCAAAGAATTCAATAAGGTTTGTGAGGCATGATCTACCCCTCACAAATCTATGCTGACTATCACGAATCAAACTGTGCCTATCCAAGTGATCATAAATCCTATCTCTCAGAGCCCTTTCCAATAATTTGCCCACAACTGACTTAAGAGTAACTGGCCTGTAATTTCCAGGGTTATCCCTATTCCCCTTTTTGAACAAGGGAACGACATTTGCCTCTCTCCAATCTTTCGGCACTATACCCGTGGACAGTGAGGACGAAAAGGTCATCGCCAAAGGCCCTGCGATCACTTCCCTCGCTTCCCATAGAATCCTTGGATAAATCCCATCAGGCCTAGGGGACTTATCTATCTTCATGTTCCTCAAAATTCCTAGTAAATCTTCCTTACTAACATTGACCTCCTCTAGCCAACCAGGCTGTTTCACAATTTCGTCCTCTACAACTAGGTCCCTCTCAGTTCTGTATACTGAAGAACAGTATTCATCAAGGACCTCTCCTATCTCTTTAGGCTCCGTGCACAAATTCCCTTTACAATCCTTGATCAGTCCTACTCTTTCTCCAGTCATTCTCTTATTCCTCACGTATGTGTAAAAAGCCTTGGAGTTTTCCTTGATCCTATCTGCCAAGGTTTTCTCCTGCACCATTATAGCTCTCCTAAGCCCTTTCTTCAGCTCCTACCTGGCTAACTTGTATTCCTCTGGAGCCTTTTCTGATCCTTGTTTCCTCAACCTTATATAAGCATCCTTTTTCCTCTTAACCAGTCGTTCAATCTCTCTTGAGAACCAAGGCTCCCTCACTCGACCGCATCTTCCCTGCCTGCTAGGGACAAACATATCGAGCACACACAGTATGCATTCCTTAAAAAATCTCCACATTTCAAAATTGTTCTTCCCTGACAGCATCTGTTCCCATTTTATGTAAGCCAGTTCTTGCCTAATAGAGTTATAATTACCCTTGCCCCAATTATAAACCTTACCCTGCTGTATGTACCTATCCTTTTCCAAGACTATTGTAAGAGTAACAGAGTTAGGATCGCTCCCGCCAAAATGCTCTCCTACCAACATTTCTAACCCTTGGCCCGATTCATTGCCAAACACCAAATCCAAAGTGGCCTCTCCTCGTGTTGGTCTATCTACATTCTGTGTCAGGAATCCTTCCTGAATGCGTTGGACAAAATCCGCTCCATATAAATTATTACAACTAAAATGTTTCCAATCAATATTTGGAAAGTTGAAGTCACCCATGACTACAACCCTGTGACTTCTGCACCTTTCCAGTATCTGCCTCCCAATTCTGCCTCGCTTTTCATCCTGTGTCCATGGGTATAGTGGAGAGAGGCAAACGTCATTCCCTTGTTCAAATCTGGATATATATCTTTCAAGCAACTTACTCAAGACCATTTGCAAATTTAATGATCTACAAGTACTTTTAGAGTCATAGAGTCACAGTCATACAGCACAGAAACAAACTCTTTGTTTCAACCTATCCATGTCGTCCCCACATCCCAATCTGACCTAGTCCCATTTAGCATCTACGTTCTGCATGCAAAAAAAAAATACTCTGAGCTTCCATTTGCCTGCCACCTTAACACAGCACCCTATTCTCTGGCCAACATCACTGCCTCAAGCTTGCTGCAGTGTTTTCAGCAAGGATGAGCTGGAAGAAAAACAACAACAATTCATTTTCTGCTTTTCCTGTAGGCCCCTGGACTCAATATTGAGTTCAATAGTTCTCGGGCCTAAACTCTCTCAGGTCTCTGTGCTCAACCCCACACACCAGGCCCTGTTATCACATTGCCTGGCATTGCACACTATACCTAATGTTCGTCACTAACGGTCCCCATTAAAAGATATTCAACCTCCTAGGCAGATCATTATGAACTCCTTTGTCTGTCCAACTGCTTTTCTCTCTCTTCGGGTGCTATGCCCACCTATCATTTATTCCTTACACCTCCCCCAACCTATTTTCTGAAAATGAACCGATATTTACCCAGCTACCATCAGTTCTGAGGATGGGTCACTTGACCTGAAACAATACCTCTGATTTTTCTTCACAGATGCTGCCAGACCTGCTGAACTTTTCCAGAAACTTCTGTTTTTGTCCCTCTAAACCCTTTCTATTCATATACCATTCAAATGCATTTTAAATGTTGTAATTGTACCCACCTCCACGATCTCCTCTGGCAGCTGGTTCTATACGTGCACCACGGTCTGTGTGAAAAAATTTGCCCCTCAGGTCCTTTTCAAATCTTTCCTCTTTCACTTTAAACCTATGTCCTCTAGCTTTGGATTCCCCATCCTTCAGGTAAAGACCTTGGTTATTCACCCTATCCATGCTCCTCCTGATTTTATAAACATCTGTAAAGGCACCCCTCTGCCTCCAAAGCTCCAGGAACAAAAGCCCCAACCTATTCAGCCTCTCCGAGAAACTCAAACGCTCTAATCCCGGCAACAACCTTCTTTTCTGTGTCATTTCAAGTTTGACAACATCTTCCCTATAGAAGGGTGACCAGAATTGTACACAGTATTCTAAAATTGGCTGCTGCAACGTCCTGTGCCGTGGCAACATCATATCCAAAATCCTTCTGTGAATGGTCGTTTTGTTTACAAATATCACATATATCTTAACTTGCTGGCTGGCACCTTCGATTAGCTAACAATATATTTTCAGATCTCCTATCACTCAGCTTGATTTAAAATAAAGCAAATGAATTCACTAACTTACCAAAATGCATGAGTATTATCTGTGAAAGATTTTATGAAGCAAAGTCTTTTCCGTGGAAATGTCTGCACTAGTAGATCTGAAGTGACGTTTTCGAATGCCCTAGATTAAAAATGATCTGAAGAAGGGTCTAGGCCCGAAACGTCAGCTTCCTGCTCCTCTGATGCTGTGTTCATCCAGCTCTACACCTTGTTATCTCAGATACTTTTGAAGCTTTGCAGCAGCAGGATCTTTTGTGTGAAGGATATGTGTAAAACATATAGACTACAGCACTGATCCGAATGACAAAGGACTCGTGGCCCATGCTGTTCCAGGGTTGCTTCCCCATGCACTGCTCCAGGGCTCAAATTCAGGTCACTACCCTTTTGGTATACCTCATAGAATCCTGCTCAAACACCATCATGACCTAGCAAAACTGGATTCACAGGAAGTGTGTTACGAATTATGCATCAAAAGTAATGCTATAATAACAAGTTCTCTGGGAACTCTTTTCAAACTCTCAGTGAGTCGAGCCTACTCCAGTAATTTCTGATTCTGTAATGGTCAGACATAGCTCTGTTTAAAACTGTGGAATATCTTTCAATATTGGATTAATTGAGCAATGAATTAAGATCGTCTAAGTGTTTAAATATTTCTGTTTTGCAGTAAGTTGCTATTATTCGTAAAAGCAATGGTATTCCCAAGAGTAAAGTGGATTGGTGAACTCCTACTCAAAGGGTCCGTATTGCCCTCACTGTTTCCCAAAGAATCGAAGGGTCAACTCCTGTTTCTGTTCCTTATGGTATCGTGGTCGTATCCCTATTATTCTATCAAAAATTATCTTAATCAAAGCATTTAGGTGAATTCTGTTTCAAAACCAACTATCTACCTCCAATATATCGGATCATTCATAGGCCCATGTTATGAATTTATTGTGGTTCTTTACTCAGTTCTAAATCTTGTATATCATGTTTTCCTCACACTTCAGCATAATTCACAACTTATCTCAGCAATGTGGCTTCTGTTGAAACTTCAAAATAATAACAAGAAATCAGGTAAAATCTTTATAAAAGAACTAAGCTATTTGGACAATGCCAAAAGACCGCCTGTTCTAGATCATTCTCTTTTTCTCTGGTCATTCGCATATACCATGCCTTCAGTGTTCCAGATACGGGGCTCTTATGGCACAGTGATAGTGCCACTGTCATTAAACCAGGAGGACAGGATAGGTCCCTCCAAAGGTATCTAATACCATCTCTGAGCAAATTGATTACAAAATATCAGAGGTTTTCCCAACACTGCATGCCATCCACCTCTTATGCTAATTTGATTGTACCTTCTTTTATTCCCTATGTTCAAATTACTTTACAGATCTAAAAGTTAGGTTCTGATCCATAATATTTTTCCTACTTGTATTCCTAAGTCGTGACCGTCTCTGTCTTCAAAGGACATTGCAGGTGATGGTCTTCTGGTCTTCTCCTTATAGGCTCTAAAGACCACTTGCTTTGAAAAGTGCTGCCAGTTGCGAGTGGTTACTCCTGGTCATGACTGCAATGCTGAATAATTTGATTACTTAAATTAAAACTTAATGTATTGACAAAATTCATTGGCTCTGATAGCATCTTTGGAGAGAAAGAGACTTAATGTTTCAAGTTGCATAGAACTCAACTTTCTTGGAAAAGAGACAAAAATAAGCGATCTACATTCTTTTGGATCTTGGTAACTTCCATGAATGTTGTTAAATCTGCAGTCAGCCAAACCAGTGGAGAGGTTTCTCTCCCATTTATTTCCAAATCCTAGTGGAATACAGTATTTTACCAGTTAGGAACAAGTTATATACCACAGAATTCTTACTTTTTTTTCCGACATATTCATATATATGCTTCTGGTAAATTTGGATGTCTGTGGTGATCTTAATGGCAGATCGAATTCAATCTGGATAAATATGAGGTATTGAATTTTAGTACAACAAAAAATGTAGTGCTTACACAATTAATGGTATGGCCTTGAGTAGTGTTGTAGAACAGAGGGACCTAGGGGTTCAGGTACATAATTCTTTGAGTTTATGTCACATATAGACTGGATGGTTAAAAGTTGTTTAGCACAGTGGCCTTCATTGCTCAGTCCTTTGAGTATAGGAGTTGGTACATCATATTGAGGTTATACAGGAGCCTCTTCTCGAATACTGTGACCGAATACTGTTCTGGTCACTCAGTTATAGGAAAGATATTATTAAGCTGCAGAATGTTCAGAGGAGATTCATCAGCACCAAGTATGGAAGGTTTGAGTTATAAAGGAAGGCTGGATAGGTTGGGAATTTTTCACTGGAACATGGGAGTTTGAGAGGCGTCCTTATAAAATAATGAGGGGTATAGATAGAATTGATGGCAGTTGTCTTTCCCTAGGATGGGGGATTTCAAGACTAGGGGTCACATGTTTAAGGTGAGAGGAGAGAGAAAGACATGAAGATGGCTTGCATGTAGAATTAACTCCCTGAGGAAGTGTTGGATGTGAATATATTTACAACATTTAAAAGACATTTGAATAAGTACATGAATGGGAAAGGTTTGGAGGGATATGGGCCAGGAGCAAGCAAGTGGGAATAATTTAGTCTGAAATTATGTTTGGCATGGACTGGTTGGACCAAAGTGTTTGATTCCATGCTATATGACTCTATGAATCTATGACTGTACAAAAATCCTACCTTCTAGGGGAGTTCTTTCTCAACTCAATGGTTGAAAGAGAACTTGTTCCGTTGGTTTGTCATGTGATGGTTAAAGACATACACAGGGATTGTGAGCATGACTCGAGGTCATTGGATTTCATGGGTAATTCTGTGAGAACAGTTGTATTAAGCTATTATCATCATTGTATCGTCACACAACGTGGATGATTCTGACTTGGTCAGCATTAAGTGTCCATGCCTAACTGAACTGCAGAAACTTATGATTTATAGCAACTTGCAGTTCATGTGCTATATGTATAGCCCAGGTACTCTTTTAGGAGGCAATTTACCCAGCAACTGTGATAGAAGTGTGAAAGACTACCAAGTCAGAATGGTGGATGGTTTGGAGAAGATGTTTCAGATAGTGATATTCACATAGAGATGGTGAGCAGAACTTTGCAGAGGCAAAAGGTAGATTACTCTTGGCAGAATTCCAGGTCTTTGACTCGCTATTATGACAACAGTAGCTCTATGAAAGATCTTGCCAAGGTTCTGGCCGATAGTATCCCACAGTATGTAGATTGTATGCTTTCAGTGATAATAATATCATTGAATTTCTCGGACGGGTTGATTCTCCGTTGTTGGAGAAGCTGCAATCCCGTTGGGAAGGGAAAGTGTTTATTTATTAGCCCATTCAGAGAAGGATTATGGTCCCTTGCTATATGCCAAATGACAACTTCCTGACTGACCATTCGCCAATCTTCTAGGTCATAAATTTACGAGACAACTCACATTGACAGTTATCATTTTTATTGCTGGATCTCCATGCCAATAATTGTCCAAGTAGTGTGCTACCTTTCTCGTGGCAATGTTGACTTTCAAAGTTTCATTTATGACATCTCAATCCTAAAGAATCCAACGAATGACTATTAGCATGGGTGTGTTTTCTTCACCATTGTACAATTTCTTGTGTCGAACAGGTTTTAAGACAATGGAGCAGTCAAAAACAAAATTTGTTAGACTATTCCTGTGAAGTAAATTCGTGTTGAATAGTATTTTATTTTCTAAGCTCTGGTTCAATTGGTGGGACTCTTGCCTTTGACCAGTCAGTATAAAATGAAGCCTTGGAGTATTAAGTACATTTGCACCTTTTGCATTTGCATGGGACGTTAATCGACCGCCTCAGGAAAAGAGGCGGCTTTTAAGAGGATTTTAAAGAAGAATAACTGCCATTATTACAAAACACATTTAAAGTTTTATTCAAGAGTGCGAGCTCCTTTGAAATCATTGATGATAATGAACAACGCTACTTAATTCATTTTAGTGATCAACTGAATCTTGTCAAAGAATTTAATTGTCAGGGGGAAAAAGACAAAAAAAACTCTGGATGCTGGAAGTTGGAAATATAAACAGAAATTTCTGGAAAAGCTCAACAGATCTGGGAGCACCTGTGGGGAGAAAGCAGACTTGATGTTGCGGTTTCAGTGACTCTTCAAGGGTAATTATCAGGTTAGACCAAGCAAACAAAAGTTCTGGACAAAGTAGCGTCTGACTGCACAAAGTATTGGAAATAAAAAGATTACTTTAACTTGTTAGTTCAGTGACTTTAATTAATATCTCTAACCCCTGCCTGTGTCACTAAAGAATTGACCTGTTATATTAGTAGAAGTGCAGTTTCACCACGTTCATCCTGCCAAAACAATAACATCAGCAATAAAAATGTATAGGTATACTAGCCAGAAAGGGAGGATAGATCGAAATCTCGCTGAATAAACGAAAACCGATTGTGATGTTACCACAATTGCTCAGAGTGTGAAAATAAAGGATTGGGAAGTTATAGCAATGGCAAAGGTTTTGGCTGGTGAGTTGACTGTCTCTGTCCATTTCACGACAGTCTGTTGAATGGAGCCACATTTCATTGTACTGTTGTTCATATCCAGTGAATATCAGGAAGATCAAATTAACTGTAAATGATTGAAGTAACACTATTCTGTTTTAGGGATTCTGAGAGACAGCTAGCAACATGTACTTAATGAGAGAATAAACATGAAACAGAAAGAAAGAATGAAAAAGAGTGACAGTTGTGATGCTGAGTAGGGCATGTTAAGAAAGAGTCAAATAGAAGTTGCAAAAGGAAAAGCACAGTGGATACATGGACAGATTACAGAATAACACTGTGAGTCAGGCACAAAGAGATTGAAATGGTGAGGTAATTGGAGAATATGGGATGCAAATTGGTGGCAGTGAGAAATAAAGTAAAAACAAAGATACAAGGAACGAAGAAAGAAGTAAAATTTGCAGGGCCATAGTGATTATTACATTTGCAATAAAGTACATGCATATAGATATTTGTCCAGTCATACCATGTGTTCTGATCAATCTATTAGGATATCACTGACTTGCAAAGACCCATCATCTTGCATTTCGAAGATCTGCACTGCACACCACAATGCAGCATGATAAAGCATCCATTTTCTGCAGCTTGTGTTTTGTGTACTTTGCCATTTTATTATTCAAGATGACAAAATCACTGTTATTCTTTGAACTTGAATGATTTGAACAAACTTTGATGTGCTCGGTTTCATTAAATGCAAAGTTGAAATCCATACACAAGCATCAAGTGCCTTTTTGTCCTTTACGTTACCACAAGATTTCTCGAACAGGGAAGGAGATTTACAGGCCTTGCTAGCATTATTTCTAAAAGTCCTGTTTACCTTCATGTTAGATTGTTCAACTATGCTTGCTTGGGATTTCATTACGCCTATTAATCTGCAAATTTTCTAACTTCTAGCACGCAAACTAACTAAACCAGGCTCTATCGTCCAGCTGATTTCCAGAAAGTTGAAGGGGAGCTGGAGTCTCAATGAGACTTCGTGATTAAGGACGAAAATGCATCAACAGTAAGAATATATGAAAGTTCAACAACTGTCTGAGGCTTATTTTTAAAAGAAGAAAAATAAATCTACTTTGTATGATAGCCATTTGAAATCCTTTAATTTATGTGTGTGTATATGGAGCTATTAATTCTATAGAAGATGTTTGGCTGTTAATGAAAGTACATTCTCAAATTTTTATACTCCTGAAACACTGAGTCGGCTTTACAATAACAATGTATTGTAGAATAAATCACTAATAACATTAAAGTCAATTGATTCATTCTGGCAGCAATACTGAATAAGCTGCATCTTCAGTTATTTACTCTATGTTGGAAGACTAGTGATCAAGTGCACTGTGTTGAAAATGTTTTAGAGACTAAACTAATCCTGTTCGACAGCTGGCACAAAGTACTTTTGTGTGGACTCCATTGCAATACACAGTCAATTGCTCCATAAAATGTGGCCATTTTCAAAATCGCCATTTGAAATCACAGATCCCAAGCACCATACTTTTATGTTCCTCCAGACTTCCTATGTCTATCTCCATGCCAAGGCCCAACTCTTTTTCAGCCTGTTGTGTGAGGAAATTCTCATCCATGATCATGTTTGATACAGCTTGGACTGCTCAAATGATCCCTAAGTTGACATCTTCCTCGAGACACACCATTTCCTTTCTCATGCCAATATTTCAAATCCTAATGTCCAACAGTGCAGCTTACCTATTACCTCTGTAATCATTGACCTGCATAAATTCTCAGCATTTTACTTTAAAATAATCATTGTTGTGTTTTGATCACATAGGCACCCGATTGACATGTCCTCCTATCTAACTGTAGTCCTTATTCTATCCATAAATGTTTTATTGTTATTATTTTTGCCATCATAATATGTAAATGAAAACTATTCAAAAGTTGTTGACAACACTAATTCAAAAATTTGCTGCGTGGGGATTAAAAAAATAACAGATGAAATGAAGAGGGGGAAGCTATCATCTGATACAAATTGGTAGCAAAATTAGGAATGCATGTCATTATTTCAATGGAATTCATTATTTCTACACCATTTTGTGGAGAAAATACTCTGAGTATCCTCATGCATGAAAGTCAGAATGCAGTTAAAGAAAATTATTATGACAACGAGTTGAATGTTGTCAATTAGTACAAGTGAAATGAATTTAAAAGTCAGGAAATGTTGACAAAACTGCAGACAGTGATGGTGAAATTAAACCTGGCTCATATATTTGAGAGATACACTTGCTTGTGAGACAGGTCTTTGAATACTCCCAATGTTAGTTCCAGGCATTGTGAAGTTGATGCATGCTGGAAGTTCAAGCATTTTGGTTATATGCACAATGGATGTTAGAAAAATGAATAGTGAACTTATTGACATGAAGATATTTCTGAAAGGGCTTGCCAGGGTGAACGCTGAAAGGATGGTTCCCCTCACACTTGTCTTACCTGTGATTCTTGAATCATGTCAAAATACCGCAAGTGCTGAAACGTGAAACAACACATAAATGCTGGAGAAATTCAGCAGATCTGGAGGCATTTGCAGACAGGGAAACACAGTTAACGTTTTCAGTCTGGTTTTAATATTTTTAAGAACTGGGCAGATCAGTTTTGAAGGAGAGTCATACGGAATTGAAGTATAAAGTCTGTTTCTCCCTTCACAGAGTCCACCTGGGCTGCTGAATTTCAGCAGCGTTCTCTCTGTTTTCTTTGGACATGGCACTATCCTATTTCAGTAAATGTTTCGACTCAATGAAATGGTTTGCCATATTAGAAAATGAATTCATTTGCAAGATATCTCGCAGCTCAATGCCTTATTTTTATCCCTAATCCACAAGTAACCATTGGGTCATTAATAAACTCACGAATTATGCAGTGGCCACAAAATCGACTGCGGGCATACATATTACGCAGAAGATAATTATCTGAAGAAAACAAATTATTGTATCTCCATCACTTTGATGATGAGGCCTCTATGCAACCAATGACCTTTAAATTGATAAGATATGCCTTAACAGTATACCTGGGTAATTGCATAAAATATCCATTGAAAGTTATGGAAATTGGTAGAACATAAAAGCAGTCAGGAAAAAACTGAAATATGCTACTGTTCATTGTAATGTTTACTGTGGACTAATTTAGTTATTGAAAGCATTTTATTGGATGCCATGCTTATTTTAAAACATCCACTCATTCAGTAAATCAGTAACAAGTGTTAGTTACTTGTATTTAACAAATATGTATGGCCAAATGTCGGTTAACTGAATGACACCATAGGCAAATAAAGTCATCCCAGACTGTATTAATTGTTTATTTTAATTTCAAACGATTCATTTTGTTTTCTTCTTAGTTAGATTGGTGATGATTTGCATGCTATGTAGGAAAAGTACGCTCTTTATTGTATTTTTATTTAATACTTGCTTGCCATGGCAAAGACGTATATACTAGGCAGTCCCGTCCTTCTGACACTGAGGCATGTTCTCATTCATCAATAGCAAGTGTTTCAGTTAATTGCAATTATAATTTCATTATAAAGCCTGGAATACAAAGCCAGTTACACCTTTGCTTGGATTACCAATGATAGATTTGTAGTCATATGCTGATACAAGATGTAGACTCATAATTGCACCTATCATTGGAATGTTGTGCTTGTTAGCATCTTGAGTGATCATAGAATATAGAGTTTAAAACAGTGCAGCACAGCAACAGCCCATTCGGCCCACCATGTCTGTACTGTCAACGATGCTATTCTAATCAATTCCCAATTGTTGCACATGGTCTGTATGCCTCTGTTCATGTGTCTATCTAAATGCCTCTTGGACGTTGCTATGGGATCTGCTTCTACCATGTCAATCTGGCAGCGTGTTCCAGGCACCTACCAACCTCTCTGTAAAAAAAAATGCCTCACACATCTCCTCCAAATGTCCCCCCTCTCACTTTAAGTGTACGTCATCTTGCATTTGCGTCATATAACCTGGCAAAATTACAAGGCATTAAAACATCAATTTGGAAAATACCTAAATCTACGGAATCAAAAAGAATTGAAGTAAGACCGTCGTGTATGTTGAAGGCCTGTAATCCCGCTTCAAAAACAGGAGTTCATCAATGCATTGCCCCATTGCAAACAAACGTTTCATGCTTTATCAAATAACGTTGCTCCATGCTAGCATCAAAAAATGGATGTCTACTAATAAATTTACAGTGCTCCCATGTCACATAAATAAATTGTCCATGGTTGCAAAAAGTGTGGGGCAATATTCTGGCTAATAAATGACACATAATATGTGATAAATAATTGTCAGTAATTAACACCTCCATTATGTGATTATCCACATCTTTCAGTTTCATCTCCCTCAGTCACATTGGGCTCAAAACTTATTAGAAAAGGAAACATAAATATTTTGCACTCAAAAAGGTTATGACAATGAGTAATCTACCAACAGCCTAGGAACCATCTACAAGGAAGAATTTGGAGGTTTGGTGAAATTATCTGCATTCGACTGCATGATCACAGCTCCAACAGTAATCAATGAGTCCCTACCAAAGAGACAAAGCAGCTTATTTGTTGGTGTTCTATATATGCGAGAATGAACGTTTGTTGCATACACCAAAATGCGCTATGGGATGTACTGCAAAAACTGCCAAGGACAACTTCAGCAGCAAATTGTAAAAGAGTAATGTCTACCACCTTTAAATACAATATTGTCAGGCTAATTGGATCACCACCATCTTGATTCCGCTCAGAGACAATCCTTACTTGGAACTATTGGTGAATAAAGACTTTACTTCAAAACTAGACTCAAAAAGTAAATGTTAGATATCAAAGTTATTCATAAGATAGGTGTAAAGGGGGCTGGGCGTGCATAAAAACTAAAGATAGCAGAGATGCTGGCAATTAGGAAAAGGTAGGAACATCAACTTTCACTGAGAGGCCCGGTGTATGGATCGCTTGAGAGTTAGGCTTATTTAGACCATTAGTGAGGCCCACATTTCATGTTATTTATAAGAACAAAAGAACATAAAATATAGGAGCAGGAGTATACCATCTAGCCCCTCCAGCCTGCTCAGCCATTCGATAAAATCGTGGTGTACCTTTTCTTGGACTCAGCTCTATTTATCTGCCTGCTCAATGTAACCCTTACTTCTTTTACTGTTCAAAACTCTATTTTTGCCTTTAAAACATTCAATGAGGTAGCCTCAAGTACTTCACTGAGCAGGGAATTTCACAGATTCACAAAACTTTGAGTGAAGAAGTTCCTCATGAATTTAGGCCCAAATCTGCTCCCCCTCAGTTTGAGGCTACGCACCCTAGTTCTATTTTCACCCGCTAGTGGAAAGAACATCCCTGCTTCTATCTTCTCTACTACCTTCATATTTATTTAAGTTTTTATAAGATTCCTTCTTATTCTTCTAAATTCCACTGTGTAGATTGCCACTGTACTCAATCTCTCCTCATAAGGCAATCCTCTCAACTCCGGATTCAACCTAGTCAATCTCCTCTGCACTCCCTCCAGTGCCAATACATTCTTTCTCAAGTAAAGAGACCAAAACTCTACATTGTTCTCCAAGAGTGGCCTCACCAGCACCCTATACAGTTGCAGGACAACATTTCTTTTTCTAATTCCATTCCTCAAGCAATGAAGAACAACATTCCATAATTAACTGCATAACAACTTTTTGTGATTCATGCACAAGAACACCCAGGTCCCATTGTACAGCAGCATGCTGCAACTTTTAACCATTTAGATAATAGTCTATTTTGCTGTTATTCCCGACAAAATGGATGACCTCACATTTACCAACATTGTACTCCATCTGCCACTTATCTTAGTGTCATCAGCGATACCAGAACTTGCTTTCTAAAATTAAATTTAACTCACTTGAAACTTACAAGTATTTTTCTAAATGGAGCCTTAATAGATTCGAAAAACAGAAAATTGGATTCGAGTGGAACAAGTTGTTCCATTATTTTTCAATCGGTAATGAACTAGAATGAAGTAACATGTTGGCAGTAAGTTAAGCCGTAGCTATTAATGAAAAATCGGATAGAGACAGACGTTCTGTCAGTGGAGAATAGTAAGCTGGAGCCTGTAGTATTTAACTTAACTATTTATTATTTTATTTAATCTAACATAAAAGTCTGACAAATGAGTTGAATACATTAAACTTGCTAGATTGTTAACAGAGACTCAGAGACATTAAGGACTGCAGATACAGGAACCCAGAGTCAATAGATGTGAATTTGGAAAAGCACAACAGATCAGGTATCATCCAAGAAATAGGAAAGTCAACGTTTCAGATCGAAACCATTCATCTTTGCTGAACATTTCAGCCCGAAAAGTTGACTTTCCTGCTCCTCAGATATTGTTGGACCTGCTGTGGTTTTCCAGCTTCACATCGACTGAAATTGTTAACATAGTCATGGGAGATAACAGGTCGCATTCATTTTGCACAGTATATATCAGATATGGACTCATTCAGAACAGTGGACAGGCTGTGATTTAGAACAGGTTCTTTTTACCTTTCTCTAAGAGGACAGACGTATGAATTTTCTGAGGTGTGGGCTATTTAAACCATCGGTCAGGAGATATTTAGTTTTGTTCAAAGGAAAAACCTCTCCAAAAATACATTTAGCTCATTTGATATTTTGCTATTTTCTTTCTACACTGAACCTTGGTAGATTCGAAACCAAAAATGAAGCCCATGAGCAAACGTTTTTACCATTTGTTTTCCAATATGTCTTGAATGAAGTAACATGTTGATAGCAAATAAACTCTAACTATCAATGACAAATACGATGGAGAGAAATATTCAGTGCTTGGAGAATGGTAACCTCAAACCTATCCATTTAATTTTAACTGGGATTGATAAGTGAGATGAACATACTTAGCTCACAAGGTTATTAATGGACAGAGGCAGGGGAGATAAAGGTTGACTCATACACAGTTATTCAGTGTTATATATATATTGGATACGGAACGTACTATACCAGATTTAGGAACGACAAGAATGAAAGAACATTGTGTTAGCAAAGTAAATCTAGCTATAAACCACTCCAATTTCTTAGCCACAGGCAAATAGTTCGAAGAAGTATTAGTTATAATCATACACTACAGTTTTAAATAATTAAGTCTGAATTGGACAGAATGAGAAATAAATTAAGAATGCTAAAAAAAATCACTGAGCTGTTGCACAGAAATGAGCTTAGATGTTGTGAGCAGATTTGGGAAATATGTAATATCTAAATAATGGGTAATAAACGTCAAAGTGCAAAACAAGTTCAGTTCATAGAATTATGAAAAATATATGAAACGAATTGGTGCAGGTTTAAAGATCTCACATCACTAAAGGCATCTAGAACTAGATTTGGTTGAGAGAGGGACAAGAATGGAAACTTAATGTTCCCAGATGTATCAGGATAGACAGAGATGGGTGTAAAAGATGTGAGGGAATTGTCATGGGAGGATATCACAGCTGTGCTGAAGGAGGACACTTGGAAAGCTCATACAGTGAGGCCAGTTTGATACTGTAGATGTCCCAACAACCAGCAAGTGACAGAGGAACAGATACGTGGACAACTTATAGAAAGATGTGAAAAAGGAAGGATTGCTGTGGTGGGTGATTTCATTTTCGCCTAATTTAACTTGGACTCATTGAGCTTAAATGGACATGGCGGTGTTGGTGAGTATTTTGTTAGATGTGCCCAGGGCATTTTTTTCAAGCAATATATAAACTGCCCAACAAGGGAAGGGACAATATTAGACCTAAAATAGGGAAATAAGCCCACTCAGGTGTTAAAAGTTTCAGTGAAGGAACATTTCAGGAACAAAAACCATAATTATGTAAGCTTTAAGTCACTTACGGATAAGGGCCAGAGTAGTTCTCGAGTAAATTGATGGGAAGATAACTATCACACCCTTGGGCAGGTACTGGGGAATGTAGATTGGGGACAGCTTTTGGAGTGTAAATTCACATCTGGCACGTGGTAATCTTTCAATTGCCAGTTGATTGGAGTTCAGAACCAGCATGTTCCTGTGGAAATGAAGGATAAAGATAGCAAGATATGGGAACCTTGAATGACAAGAGTGCTTAATCCAAAAAAAATTGAGACATACATAAAGTTTAGGAAGTTGAAGACAGACAGAGTGTAGAAAAATACAAAGTTAAAAGGAAAAAAAGCTCAAGCAAGGAAATAAGAGGGCTAAATGGAGCCATAACATGTCTTTGGGAAACAGGATTAAGGGAAATCTGAAGGCTTTTGTCCACATATAAGAAGCAAGGAAGTAGCTCGGCATTTGATTTGTTTTATTGTTGTCACATGTACTGATATGCAATTGAGAGCATTGTTTTGCAGACAAATCATACCTTACATAAGTACATCAGGATAATAAGAACGGAAGGGTGGGTCCACTCATAGACAATGTCTGTGACTGGAGCCAGAAGAACTGGATGAGGTTTTTAACAAATATTTTTGCAGAGGTATTCCCAAAGGAGAAAGGCATGGTGGATGTTGAATCTCGGGAGCGGTATGTTGATATTCGAGGGAATGTCAATATAAAAAGGGAGATGTTGAGTGTTTTGTCTAACATTAGGTTATAATATACTGCAGAACCAGATAGCATCTATCCCAGAATGCTGCGGGGGACAGGTGAGAAAATTTCAGGGACCCTGTACGAAAGCTTTGTATCAGATTTCGTCACAAGAGACATCGCAAACTACTGGAGAATAGCCAACATTTTTCCTTTTTAAGTGGATCAGCAGGGATAATCCATTAAATTACAGGCCAATGAGCCTTCCACCAGTGATAGGGAAAATATGATAGAAGATACTAAGGTGCAGGACAAACTCATATTTTTAAAACTATGAAATTAGTAACAATCAGCATGGCTTTGTTCATAGCTCGGAAATTTGATTGAGCTTTTTGAGAATGTGACAAAAATGATTGATGAGGACAGGGTGGTAGATGTTGTCGATATGGACATTACCAAGGCCTTTGCCATGGTTACTCATGGCAGGCTGATACAAAAGGTGAAATCACATAGAATCTGTGGTAAGCTGGTAAGACCAGCTAAGTCAGATAAGACATGGAGTAGTGCTGAAGGGATGTTTTTCAGTCTGGAGACCTGTGACAAGAGATGCAGCACATGGATCAGTCAAAGGACACCTGTTGAATGCGATGTGTAAAAATGGTTTGGAGGCGAATTTTTAAATTTGTCCTGATTTTTAAATTTGTGGGCAACACAAAGATTGGAGGAGCTGTGATTGTGAGGACGATTGCCAGAGGATACAACAGGGCATATAGGTGCTAGAGAATTCGATGGAGAAATGGAAGCTTGAATTTAATCCAGACAAATGCAGAGTCATGCAATTTGGAAGATCTAATGTAGGAGGGAAGTATACTGTAAGTGGTATAAACCTGAGTAACATCATCATACAGAGGGATTTAGACATATATGTTCACAGTCCCCTGAAAGTAACAACAAAAGGGATAAGGTGGTCAAGAATATCTCGGGAGTGCTTGTCTTCATCAGGCGGTGTACAGAGCATAAAAGCCTCATGTTGTAACCTTGTAAAATTGTGATTAGACTACATTTGTAATATTGTGTACAGTTCTGGTCACCAAAATACCAGAAGGAGAAGGGGGCTTTGGAGAGGGTACAAAAACGCTGCCTGATTTTTAGGGCTATGAGCAGAGATTGGACAAATGTGATTTGATTTCACTTCAATGTCAAAGGATGAGGTTAGAAGTTTATAAAATTTTGATAGACTGGATATAAATGTTAATTACTAAGGGATGTAAGGGGATAAGGCTAGAGGAGATGTGAGAGGTAATATATTTACAGAAAGTGTGATATTTGCCTGGAATGCCCTGTCTGAGGAGGTGATGGAGGCAGATACAATAACAATGTTTATGAGACATCTTGACGAATACATGAAGGCAGGACAATATGGGATACAGACAGTGTAGAGGTGAAAGGATTTTAGTTTTGAAAAGCAGCATGAATTGGTGCTGTTTTGCTGGGCCAAAGGCTTGTTCCTGCACTAAACTGCTCTTTGTTCTTCTTTGTACGTACGTCGTCTTAGCGTTGACAGGACAATTAGAGAAAGTGTCAAAATATATGTCAGATTCCATTGTTAGCAAGCATAAAAAAAAACAAAATGTGAAACGTACCTCCATAAAATGTACCTCCATCAAACGCTGTTTTGGACACTGCTGCAGTACTCTTTCAAGGCCAAAATATTGGCACTCAATGCCTCAGTGCACAATGCCTGCACCTAAACCGACAATGGTAAAAGAAGAGAGATAACAAGGTGTAGAGCTGGATGAACACAGCAGGCCAAGCAGCTTCAGAGGAGCAGGAAAGCTGACGTTTTGGGCCGAGACCCTTCTTCAGAAATGGCGGAGGGGAAGGGGGTTCTGAAATAAATAGGGAGAGAGGGGGAGGTGGATAGAAGATGGATAGAGGAGAAGATAGGTGGAGAGGAGACAGACAGGTCAAAGAGGCGGGGATGGAGCCAGTAAAGGTGAGTGCAGGTGGGGAGTTAGGGAGGGGATAGGTCAGTCCAGGGAGGACGGACACGTCAAGGGGACGGGATGAGGTTAGTAGGTAGGAGATGGGGGTGTGGCTTGAGGTGGGAGGAGTGGATAAGTGGGAGGAAGGATAGGTTAGGGAGGCAGGGACAAGCTGGGCTGGTTTTGGGATTCGGTGGGGGGAGGGGAGATTTTGAAGCTTGTGAAGTCCACATTGATACCATTGGGCTGCAGGGTTCCCAAGCGGAATATGAGTTGCTGTTCCTGCAACATTCGTGTGGCATCGTTGTGGTACTGCAGGAGGCCCAGGATGGACATGTCGTCTGAGGAATGGGAGGGGGAGTTGAAATGGTTCGCGACTGGGAGGTGCAGTTGTTTAGTGCGAACCGAGTGTAGGTGTTCCGCAAAGCGGTCCCCACGCCTCCGCTTGGTTTCCCCGATGTAGAGGAGGCCACAACGGGAACAGCGGATACAGTATACTACATTGGCAGATGTGCAGGTGAACCTCTGCTTGATGTGGAAAGTCTTCTTGGGGCCTGGGATGGGGGTGAGGGGGAAGTTGTAGGGGCAGGTGTAGCACTTCCTGCGGTTGCAGGGAAAAGTGCCGGGGGTGGTGAGGCTGGAGGGGAGTGTGGAGTGGACAAGGGAGTCCCGGAGAGAGTGGTCCCTCCGGAAAGCAGATAAGGGTGGGGAGGGAAAAATGTCTTTGGTGGTGGGGTCAGATTGCAGATGGCAGAAGTGTCGGAGGATGATGCGTTGGATCCGGAGGTTGGTGGAGTGGTACGTGAGGACAAGGGGGATTCTGTTTTGGTTGTTATTTGCTGGGAAGGGTGTGAGGGATGAGTTGCAGGAAATGCGGGAGACACGGTCGAGGGCGTTCTCTACCACTGAGGGGGGAATGTTGCGGTCCTTGAAAAACGAGGACATCTGAGATGTTCGGGAGTGGAATGCCTCATCCTGGGAGCAGATGCGGCGGAGGCGAAAGAATTGGGAATAGAGGATGGCTTTTTTGCAGGAAGGTGGGTGGGAGGAGGTATATTCTAGGTAGCTGTGGGAGTCGGTAGGCTTGAAATGGATATCGGTTTTCAGGTGGTTGCCAGAGATGGAGACAGAGAGGTCCAGGAAGGAGAGAGAGGTATCAGAGATGGTCCAGGTGAACTTAAGGTTGGGGTGGAAGGTGTTGGTGAAGTGGATGAACTGTTCGAGCTCCTCATGGAAGCACGAGGCGGCGCCGATACAGACATCAATGTAACGGAGGAAGAGGAGGGGTTTAGGGCCAGTGTAGCTACGGAAGAGGGATTGTTCCACGTAACCTACAAAGAGGCAGGCATAGCTTGGGCCCATGCGAGTACCCATGGCCAACCCCCTTGTCTGTAGGAAGTGGGAGGAATTGAAAGAGAAATTGTTGAGGGTGAGGACGAGTTTGGCTAAGCGGATGAGGGTGTCAGTGGAGGGGGACTGGTCGTGCCTGCAGGACAGGAAGAAGCAGAGGGCCTTTAGGCCATCTGCATGGGGAATGCAGGTGTATAGGGACTGGACGTCCATGGTAAAGATGAGGTGCTGGGGGCCGGGAAGTTGGAAGTTCTGGAGGAGGTGGAGAGCGTGGGTGGTGTCACGGACGTAGGTAGGGAGTTCCTGGACTAAGGGGTAGAAAATGGAGTCCAGATAGGTGGAGATAAGTTCGGTGGGGCAGGAGCAGGCGAAGACAATGGGTCGACCAGGGCAGTCAGGTTTGTGGATTTTGGGAAGGAGATTGAAGCGGGCGGTGCAGGTTTGGGGAACAATGAGGTTGGAGGCCGTGGGTGGGAGGTCACCTGAGGTGATGAGGTTGTGGATGGTTTGGGAGATGATGGTTTGGTGCTCGGTGGTGGGGTAATGATCAAGGGGGCGGTAGGAGGAGGTGTCGGAGAGTTGGTGTCTGGCCTCGGTGATGTAGATGTCAGTGTGCCATACTACAACTGCGCCTCCCTTGTCCGCGGGTTTTATGATGAGGTTGGGATTGGATTCTCCAGCATCTGCAGTTCCTACTGTCTCTGAAACAATGCTTAAAGAAGGCAGCTGTCCAGTAAAGCTGTCCAGAGATGGCCAGTAAAAATAATGAACACTTCATGAATGAAGATTTTTCTGAACTCAGTAATGCAGGAAGTATTGCAATCTGTAACAAAGTGAGAAGAGATGACAATTGTTTGTCTCCTGGATGTAGGGGTCTCTGTTACGAGTAAATTTGGAAGAACTGTAGCTCATCAAAAGGGACCTTTTTTTGAATTAATCAAAACATTGTATACAAACCAAACCTATAGAAGAGATCTTGTCAAGGCATACCCTCTTCGTTTCTTTTAGTCATCATTATCCTTGTCATTATTGGTAAGGCATAGAACTGAAGAGCAGGTAGGTTATACTGGAACTGTATAAAATATTGGTTAATCCACAACTAGACTATTGCGCACATCTGGAATCCACATAATTAGAGGAATGCAATAAAACTGGAAAGAGTGCAGAAAAGATTTATCAGGATGTTGCCTGAGTTGGAAACTTCCAGCTAGGAATAAGATTGGAAAGACTGGTGTTGTTAGACCAGATTGAGAGGGGACGTAATTGAAATGTATAAAATGTAATTGAGATATAGATAGGATAAACAGTAAGGAACTTTTCTTTTGATGTAAGGATCAATGACCAGAGGAAATACATTTAAATAAGGGGCAGATGTTTGGAGGAGATGTGAGAAAAAAGCTGTTTTCACCCAAGGGGCATTGGGAATCTGGAATTCACTGCCCATAATGGTGGTAGTAGCAGAAACCCTCATAACATTTGAGAAGTATTTGCACTTTCCATGCCTAGTCATACAATACTACATGTCAAGTGCTGGAAAATTAGAGGAGTTAGGCAGTTGTTTTTTTTTATTAGCTGAGGTGGAAGCAATGGACTAAAGAAAATGTTTTTTCTATGCTGCAGATCTCTATGACTCTAAAAGGGACAATATCCATTGCCTCATCAGTAATTAGCAGAAATAAGTTTCAAACAGGGGAGGACGAATTGTGAGAGGTCATGACTGAAAGTGACAAATAAAACATGAAGAAAATTGGCTGAGGTCCTGTAACAAGAATTTAGTGGGTTAGTTAACAGATTCAAAAGCGAAACCTGAAGAATTGTCATCTTTGGATAACTCCCAATACCATTTGCTATTGAGCACAGGATAATCAGTAGAGTGGATGGATGTGTTGCTGAAGAGTTGATACAGGAGGGAGGACTTGGCATCTTTGGGTCCCTGGGTCCATTTTTTAGTGAAGATGGGACATACACGAATCACAAGAAGTGTAAAAAGAATAATATCTTGCCTGAGGCCATTGGTGCTTACCTTTTATGATTGCTGTATACAGTGGTTTAAACAGATTTGGTAAAGCAATGGGATACAAATTGGAAGTCCTATAATATGGTACTTAAAACATCTAGAAGAAAAGCCAAATCAGTTTGACAGGCACAGTGCATGTTGTCAAGTTAAGGTACAAGGCAGTTTCAGAGGTTTGCATGGAAGTTATCTCAACTCAAGAAATTTTGCAAATAAGGCAGACAGTTGAGGGTGATCACAAGGTTGAGACTTAGTTTTTCTCATAGATACATGATTTAGGAAGGGACGAGGTTGGCAATTCCATATTTTGGGGCATAAATCTTCAGACAAGACAGGAATCAGTACGACAAAGAATATGATGTCACAATGTTTACCAAGGAGTCAGCAACTTATATAAGGAGAACTAACATCTTGGCTCCTCAATTGAAGCCACATGAGTTGAAGAAAGAACAAATAAGGGTCAATCGCTGTTTTGGGTACGTACCACAGACCTTCGAACAATCACATAGGTGTAAAGGGAAGGTGAAGCTACCAAATTTTTGAGGAGTGTAAAAATAATGAGGTAGCAATTGTACGGGATTTCTGCTTGCTTGTTTATGCTGTCCTCATTAGAGAGAGACAACTGGTGATATTTAACCTGATGGCCACCACGCTAGTAAGATTAAAATAAGTCACAGAAAAGGACAAAGATGATCCATAAATAAATGTTTTGATTTAGGAGAATGCCGATTTAGATGATAAGATAGGATCCAGCCTACATTGAAGTGGTGGGAATCTTTCAAAAAGTAAATAGTGAAAGTGTAGAACCAATAAGGTCATGTTAAAGCAAACAGTCAAAACAAAAATAAAAATCCAGTGAGCTGTGGATATCCAAGAACGTATAAGATTGGATAATCGAAAAAAAATTGAAATCTTTTGGTAGATAGTGAAGGGGTCAGTACAAATGAAGTCTTAGAGGCTTTTAAAAATCCAAGGGCATCTTTTTTTTTTAAATGAAGGAGCACGTGATGACCTGTACGACAAAAAGTTGAATGAAGCCAGAAATGTAGTAATGCTAAATATGTAGCCACAATGCAACATTGGTCTGAAAATCAGGGAAGGATGCTTTGAAATACTTGGACAGTTCACAATTGAGAGAGCAAATGTAGTAACTGCTATAGAGAGCTTAAACTTGGATAAATCCCCAGGCCCATATGTGATGTGTGTGATTACTGAGGGAAGCAATAAAGGAGATTTCAGGGTTCCTGACATTAATATTCAATTTCTTTCTGAAAGGAAGAATGGTGCCAAAGAATTGGAGTAAAATGGCATCATTTGGTGTGGCAAATGTGGCAGCATTATTCAAACAGGGAATTAGGGATTACCAGAAAGCTATGTCGGTGAGTCCAATATCAGTGCTTAGGGAAACTATTGGAAAAAATCTGATGGACAGAGTTAACCACCACTTATGGAGGCAAAGGTTAATGTACAATAGCAGATAGAATAGCAGCATTCAATAAACACCTAGATTAATGCAAGAATAGGAAGGGAATACTGGGATACGGATCCTATAATTGAAAACAGTATTGGTGTAGAAGGGCAAAATGCATCAGTGCAGACTTGGAGCGCTGAGGGCCTGTTCCTGTGCTGTATTGTTCTTTGTTCTTTGATTGTCAACATGAAACAAGAACAGAAGTTACTGGAGACAATCAACAGAATTTACAGCATCTGTGGAGGGAAAGAAGAGTCAACGAGTCAAGTGACCCTCCTTCACAACTTGGGGATTTTTGTCATGCTGTTTACAAGGTCTGCTGTGGGTGAATGATCACAAAGTTAATGATCAATGGAATCCAAGTAAAATTGCCAATTGTATCAAAAATTGGCTCAGTGACAGATAGTGATATTTAAAGATTGTTTTTGTGAGTGAAAGCATGGCACGGAGTTCGGTGATTCCTGTGTTTTTACTTTGGATTTTAATGACCTGGTCATGAATGTAAGTGATCTGGTCAGGATGTTCTCAGATGAGTGGAAAATTAGTGGTATAGTAAATAGCAAGCAGGAATATCTTAGACTACGGGATATCATAGACAAGCTGGTCAAATGGGCAGAACAATGGCAGATTGAGTTTAATCCTGAAAAGTTTGAAGTGATGCATTTTAGAAGGGGTGTCAAGACAGGTGGGGTAAAGGGTGAATGATAGGCCCAACTGGAAGAATGGTGGATCAGGGAAACTGTGCTGTATGTCTGCACATCGTGGAAGGCAACAACAGAGGAGGATACATTGATTCAGAATGCAACGTTGGGACGTTGAACGCAATAGCAATTATTTTATGTAATGTGATGAGGATGCATAAGAGGTTTTAAGGCCACAGCAGTAATACTGCTGCTGTTCTACTCTTGTAACTGTGGGACAGATGTGATTGCACTAGGCAGTTAGTAGAAAATATCCATCAGAATGTTTTCTTTGCTGGGACGATTCAGCTTTAAAGAAAAACAAGATAAGCTGGGGTGGTTTTCCTTACAGCAGCAAAGACTATCTAGGGAAATCATTAAGGCATCAAAAGTTATGAATAGAAGTGGGGGACCATCACAACACTAAATAAGTATTTATCTGATTACTTATAGCACTTTAACATACAAGGCTACTGGGCCAAATGTTGAATAACGGGAACAGAGAATACATGTTCTTGCTGATTGTTGTGGATACAATGAACTGAAAGGTTTCTAATGCTCTAACATTCATTGATCCTATAGCACAAATATTACAGTGTCTCGTTAAAACCTTCAGCCATATGAGACGCAACGATGTTGAATAGTATAACTGAATATGTTCTGCCCCTTTTTAATCATTTCTTTCTTATTTGTGTCGTCTTGAAAATGCGCCAACTTTAATTAATGCCATCCTCTTTTTCAAATCAGAGCTGTGAAAGCAGAAAAATGGAGAAGTGACAGCTCAAAGACTTTTTTTTAGCATTAATATTACATCTCTATTTTAATATAAAAGTAACCATTTGCAGTGCAACACTGGAAAATAAATTAGAGAGCTGTAATCCAGAGGCTGCTGATGTACTTAAATCAAGCATTTCCTAAAGTTGTAACATGGGTTATTTTCGTTTATGAGTTTGAGATTATATTTGTAAGTTTACAAAATACTTCAGACACCAGGTAAGTGGAGGAGGAATCATGTCAAAATTTACAGAATCTAATTTCAGACGGATCCGTTAATAATCAACTGTTCTCAAGCAACGTACATTCTTAACACCTCCAGCTGCAAATAGGCAATACTTATCCATGTTAGTACTTTGACAATTCTTTATCTTTCTCCCTGAATGATCAAAGATGGCCATTGCTGCTTTTGAATCTAGAGGCTGCAGAACAGGCAATCTGGGTATATTGCAAAATTTAAATAAATATCATATCAAATTCCTTTTGATGCATTACATGAGGAAAAAACTTGGCAACCTTCAATGCGCAATCTGGAGAGCAGTGTCATATCTGCTCCTGGTTTCGAGTATAAAACAGTCTTTCACTGGAAGGCAATGTAAGGTCAACCACGAGTTGGTCTAAAAGTGGGAAATTACAAGCAGACGATATTGCAGCATCAGCTCAAATCTTGAGAAGGAAAATTCGATAGTCGTCCACTTGTGCGAGCTAAAAGAGTAATATGAAAGAATTGAATATAAAATAAAAGGAATTGCAAAGGAAAGAAGACAAGACAAATATGGAAGTAAGAGACGTGAAAACGTGATTAAAATAACCCAAAGTGGGGTGCGGGGAAAGAGATTGCAAAACAAAATATGTAAGGGGAAAGCTTTGAAATACAGAGATCAAATGAGGGCATTTGAAATGAACTCGGAAAGGCATCATTTTCAAGAACAGGTTATGACAGGAAAAACGGGGCGACGGCTCACATTTGACTCCTGTTTCTGATTTGGCAAAGGAAATTTGATGAAGCTTGAAGTCAGCCAGGAGGAACCTTCAGAACATTTTGTATCAATTGTGGATGAGAAACAGTGGCAGAATTGCATTACAAGACATTGTAACTTGATAACTATGTAGTTCATGTGGTCTATAAGTAACATCAAATCCTCATTCAATAATGAATATGAGAGGGCATGCCAGGAATGGAAACAGACATATTTAAAAATGAGCTTTTCCATTCTTCACCTTCGTCCTTCTAACATGATTATAATCTATTCTTTAATTATTTAAACTATTTGGTAAGAGGAAGAGGAGTCTTCAGCAGAATCCCCATTCTGAACGATGAACAAACTCAATAGGTTGGAACAGTAATCACAACTGACTGTATTAATCCTCTGCCAAAAGGAATGAGTAATCCAACATATGGCACGACCGATATAGTCTCTTTGAATTTCAGACATGTCATGTTTATTGAACTCATGTGTGAAGACATGAATACATGCCAAAGTGCACATCTTGTGATCCAGAAGTTAGACACTTGCCATATGGGTTATCAAGCCAACCGAATTACCACGTGCATTATGAAATTCTAAGGTGACATATTCATGCCTTGTTGTGTCAATATAAATACGTTGTCCTCTCCAAGGATGGATTCAAACCTTTTACACTCTAGCCTATGATCCTGATCATGAGCAATTCTCTGAAAGATGAGTAGAGGGCTGTTTTTGATGCTTTGTTTCTTTGTGATGACTCGGTTCATGACTTCTCAACATGAAAACAAGAAGAGGGAACGCAGAGGTATACACTTGTCAATTTCTCTATTAGTTCAAACAACAGTTCTTCTTTTACTTTTGCATTATGTTGTTCTCTTTGACTCTCATAATATTATTAGTTAGTGTAACCATTAACAATCTTCCATGGGCTGTGAACATTTTGGCAATTTCAGCATTAAATTCTCATCATGAATGACTCTACAGAACATATTGGTGAAATAAAATCTTAACCCACTGCAGATCATCTCAACGGATCTAATCTTTTATCCTTATTCAGAATGAAGAGATACAATATTGAACAAGCAACAGAGAATGAATTGTCATAATAGTTCATAGTCAGGGTGGCGTGTGAATTCGAGAAATAGTGCCGGTGGTGTTTTTTTTTCCCAGTTTGTGGAAGATGGTGCACTAGTGAAAGGGCCACTGTCTGGCTAGGGTGGGACATTGTTTCCTGGAGCGTAGGAAGTTGAGTGGTGATTTTATAACGATTTTTAAAACAATGAGATATATAGATATGGTGAGTAGCAAAAGTCTTTTCCCTAAGGTCGGAAAGTTCAGAACGAGAGGCCATAGTTTAAAGGTGAGAGGGGAAATATTGAAAAGAGAACTGAGGGGCTTTTTTTTTCACACATCGGGTGGAACTTTTATGGAATGAACTGACAGACGTAGTGGAGGAGGCAGGTACATTACAACATTTAAAGTACATTTGGGTAGGTAAATGAACAAGAAACCTTTAGAGGGATATGAGCCAGGTGCAGGCAAATGGGATGGTCTGGTTTGTGAGACCTGGTCGTAATGGACGAGTTGGACAAAAAGGTCTGTTTATGTGCTATATTACACTATGAATCTGACACTGGTTCGAAAGCTGAGAGGCCTAGGCTAATGCTGTGGGTTCACATTTCACAAAATGAATGCACTTTGTGTTTTTATAGTAACTGTAATTACAAATTGAAATCATAAATAGTGGCAATTAAGTATGGATTGCCCCAAAAAACAGCAGTTTAGTTCATTCCCATTGTGGCAAGATATAATTCATCCTTCAGGACGCCATCAGACCATTGGCCTGTTCTGAAGAGGTAAGGTGTTAACCATGTCCAGCAGCATGTGTTTAGATGACTGAATGTACAGTGTTACCTATTTTCAATGTTACCATTAGGAATTATTACATGATAGTTCAACATTTGTTACAATCATACGTATGTTACAAATGTCGGTAGTAACCGATTTATAATTGTCAATTGGTTTCACTCCACCGCATTTGTGCATACTGGAATTTACATAACTTGGTACATGCAATCCTGTTCTCTGCAGATAGAAACAACACCTTGTGTTCATTTCCATTTTAAAACCATTCTCTGGTTCATTGTTCATGCAATGGTTTGATCAATCAACAGCAACTTGCATAATTTAAATTGAAGAAGTTAAGCAGCAAACCGCCAGTTGCCAGATAACCAGGTGCACTCTCCATGGAAATGTTTTGTCCATCAGAGACTGGTCGTCTAGGAACCAACAATGTCAATTAGTCGAGTATAAAATCTTGCTTCTAATTACATTGGCATATCTTGTGAAAATTGATTTGAATGGTGCAGAATGAATAGTTTTAATATAGTGTTTTTTCAGCAAAACATGCTGTCCCTAATGACTGACAGACTGCAAACACTTTCTCTTCAGCTTCTGCTACAGATATTTGTTGGGAGGAATATGGTGAGCGTTGACACAAAAAATGTAATGCTAATGAAGAAGCAGTCAAGGAAATGACATGCTGTGATGGGACGCCATGCTGTCGGCTCAAACCCCGAGCTCTCCCATGATCAATTTCCTCCAAACAGATTTCTTCATATATCACTGAATAAAATTTACATTCATGAAAATCAGTGCTTGTTTCATTCTTCCATAGTCTGTGACTGCTCAACAACTGCTGTCTGCACAATGGGCTGTAGTCAGAAATAAAAGTCAATTGCATTGATCACGGTTATGTCTCTGTGTCATTGTCCCCACTACCATCATTGTAGTGTGGCTGGGATGAGGATTTGAGACAACTTGGGAATGACTGGAAATGAGAAGTTGTGACTTGGCAGGGATTCTCAGAAAGTAGCTGAACTTCAGTTTTCTAGACTTTGCAGTTACTTCAATTATATTGTTTAATTCAGTTCGATTGGTGACGCAGAGATTGCACTATCACCAGAGACTGTTGATAGGATTGTGCTGGAGGGAACTTCCTTTGGTACATCAACATTTCTATAATTGTCCAGAAACAGTTACAACAGAGAGAAGAAGAGATGTCTTTGAAAAGCTCATTAAGATTGGAAGACTGAGGTAGCGTAACCAACGGTTACTTTGCACCAGGAGTTATTTCTACTTGCATTCAATCCAGTTTCATACCTGACCAGGGACAGTCTCTTGGGAAATTGAACTTCTGAATCAAAACAATGTGAAACTGTAAGCAAGTGCAATGCAAATTAATCTACTGACTGAATTGATGGTGTAAGGGCTCACATCCAGTTAAACGAGATAAGTAGGTTAAGCAACAGGATCTAAAGGAAAGCAGAATGTTTTAAATAGAAGCCATGCACTATTTTGCAGAGATCTAAAAGAGAAGTTGAAATGTTGGAACTTCAAGTGCCTGAAAGATCAACCTTCAAGAAGTGTTAAAATATTATAAGAAATGTAATCAGGATGCAATATGGGACCGGTTTCTTGGAGGCCAGGAAATGTATGTGTGGGGTAATGTCGGAGAAGTTAAAATCCCCTAGTGTAATCACCCGATTATTACTCTCACATACCTCTGTGAACTGCCTGTGCTTTTCCTCCTTTATTTCCCACTGACATTTTGAGAGCCTATAATACACTCCCAGTAGAATAACTTCCACCTTAATATTCCTAAGTGCTGCCTACAAAGTCTCATTTGAGGATGGTTCCAGGATATCATCTCTCCTTATTGCAATAATTGACTCTTGAATTAATAGTACGACACAACCATCTTTTTTACACCCTCCTCTGTCTCACCTAAAGATCCTACACCCTGGAATGTTGAGTTGCCAGTGCAGCCCTTCCCTCAAGCGTATTTCTGTTGTCAATCCATACCATTAATTTGTCAGTCTTATCTGTTAAGCTCATAACATTAAAGTAAAGACAAACCAGCCTTGCCTTACACTCTTGAAGCTCAACATAGCTGAACTCAATGTGACTTGCTTCCTTTGCTGTAGCATGATGAGTCACCATCCCTTCAGACTAGTTTAAACTCCTCCCAACAGCACTATCTCCCTCTGACTGCTTTCAAATCATTGGCCAGAGTAGAAGACAGTTTCATTTTTCTCGGTCCACCATCACTCCCGCATGCATTTGAATATCTTTCTTGCGCACCAGCCTCTTCACAGTTGTGACTGTTTCTTCGATTAATACTGTGACCTCAGCACTTGCTTTCTATCCTGGTATTTATATGACCAAAAGAATCCTACAATCAGGAAGTTGCTATTTGTGATTGAGTTACAACACTTTTGCATACAAGTGATGATCTATGTGTCCATCTCTTCCATTGGTATATCTGATTAATTTTTTGGACCTAGAGCATGGATGCATAAAGCAATAATCAATGACAAACCTCATATTTTCCATTATCCAGCATGTATCTCCTCTTAGATAACAAGGTGTAGAGCTGGATGAACACAGCAGGCCCAAGCAGCATCAGAGGAGCAGGAAAGCTGAAGTTTCGGGCCTAGACCCTTCTTCAGAAATTCTGAAGAAGGGTCTAGGCCTGAAACGTCAGCTTTCCTGCTCCTCTGATGCTGCTTGGGCCTGCTGTGTTCATCCAGCTCTACACCTTGTTATCTCAGATTCTCCAGCATCTGCAGTTCCTACTATCTCTGTATCTCCTCTTGTTTGGTAGTGGGGACAGAACTAAGTTAGAGGGAGATGGATCAAGGAGCGTTTCAATTAGCTGCCCATTGCTTCTTGTCTCCTGGTTCTACAACCATTACCTCCCAGCCTGATCACCATTGGTACATGGAATTCCCTTAGCTGTGACTCAAATAATCATAGCGGTAATTCTAGTTTCTGTTCAGTGACAGAGACATGATGCTCGAATTCCAGCTTTCAGAACTCTCAAAATCACTTCACCCTGGGACGTAGGTGTAAATTAAATGATTGGTGCTACTTATCCTGATGTGTATGGTTATATTAATCTTTAATGTGATACATTAAGAGAGTGTGAAAAAATTGAGAAGATATTCTCAAAATTAAGTATTTCTCTTTTTGCATGTGCATCAGTACTTCTTACGAAACAGACATAAAGTGAAATTCTTATTCTTTTGTAGGCATTTCATTATTTTTAGAAGTTTTGTCGCACTTTTCCAGAGTAAATTACAGGTATGATATTTTACTGCATTTGTATCATTCTAAAGACATTTGAATAGGTACACGTATAGGAAAGGTTTGGAAGGACATGAACCAAACACAGGCAAGTAGGACGAGTTTAGTTTGGGAAACCTGGTCGGCACAGGCGAGTTGGACAGAAGAGTCTGTTTCTGTGCTGTATGATGCTATGAATTCATAAATTTCTGACTCTATGCAAATGTAGCTAGGATTTGTTTTTGGTTGCTGGGACTTGGCATTTGTGGAAACATCACTATTTACACTGAGCAAGTTTTGGCAAGCTGCTTGAGAGAAATTCTTCAATCCCTGTAGTACAGGCACACCCAGAGCATTTAAATTACCTACAGAGGAAAGCTTTGCTATGGCACTACTGGAAAACAACATATCTGTTCATCAGTATATTTTTCTAAAGAAGAAAAGAGACAACAAAATTTATTCATTTGCACCCCTTTGGTATGCTAAAGAAAGTCAAAGAATGGGCTTATGTTATCTCTGTTATGTCTGTAATCCAGAAGAACTATCTCATTTTCCTTATTTCCATGCTATCAAAATCTAGTTGATTCGATTTATTGTTGTCACATGTATCAAGATACATTGAAAAATGTTGTTTTGTGTGTTCTACAGTAAGATTATACATACAAAGTGCATCAGGTAGCAGAACAGAGTGCAGCTTACAAAATTACAGCCACAGAGAGGTATAGTGAGAGAAAGAGAGGGAGAGAGATAAACATGAAAATTTCAGCGATCTGTTCCAGCAGGGAGGAAGCGGTTCTTGAATCTGTTTGTACGTGCATTCAAACCTTTATGCCTTCTGCCTAACGGAAGAGGGTGGAAGAGAGTATGATCAGCATGGGAGGCATCTTTGATTAGGTTGGTTGCTTTCTTGAAGAGGCAGAAATTATAAACGGAGTCAATAGATGGAAGGCTGTTTCACATCGTGGACTGAGCTGTGTCCATGGCTGTCTGTAGTTTCTTGTGGATTGGGAAGCGCAGTTGCCAGGCCACGCTATAATACACGCAGAGAGGATGCGGTCTTTGGTGCATCCATAAAAATTTTTGACCTTCATAGACATGCTGAATGTTGTTAGCCTCCTGAGGATGTGGAGGGTTTGTAATGCTTTCTTAACCGTCACATCAATGCAGGTGGACCAGGACAGATTGCAAGTGATCAGCACTCCCAAAAGCTTCACACTCGACCATCTCCACCTCAGCACCATCGATGCAGACGGAGGCGTGACCTCCACTCCGCTTCCAGAAGTCAATGACCAGCTCCTTCAACTTGCTGACGTTGATGGAGAGATTGTTGTCTTGGTACCATGCAATAAGCGCTCAATCTCGTTCATGTACTCTGTCATGTGGTTTAAGATCCGAACTCCAACTGTGGTGTCATCAGCCAACTAGTAAATAGCGTTGGAGTGGATTTTGGCTGCAAAGTCCTGAGTGTAAAAGGAGTATAGTAGTGAGTTGAGTATGAAGCCTTGCAGGCTCTCATGTTGAGGATCATCATGGAAGAGGTGTAGTCGCCCATTCTTGCTGACATTAACCAAACATTTTGCATGAATGGACAACCAATAAAAACAAAATATGTTAGTAACCACCATTTGGAAAGACATGCCTTGTTCCTGCACCATTGCAAGAACAGGGTAGTAAATTCCTGATATCCAAGTAGGCCGTACCATTCTCAGTGTCAGGTAATGTTGGTGGTGTGATTGACAGAGAGTATTGAGGCCTTGTTATCAGTTTGTTACTTCTATTAGCAAGAAATATCCTTTATTAATAATAATTTCCCAAAGATGCAGTCACTAAAACATTAGACTGTCTGATTGTTTCAGTGATGAAATGATCCGGGATTATTATGTCTCTCTGCATTTCCCAGCAGAATGAAATCAAAAATAGAGTGGAATATTACTTTATTTTCAAATCAGTTTTCATTTCAAGTATTCACCTGTGAGCAGTATCTTCCAAAAAAAGCATTATTTCAAGAGACATGTCCACGTCACTTTGCGTTCAGGTAATTTTCTGAACTAATTGTGCCTGCTTAAGATACGATGATCTAGTCTTGCTATTAAGAAGAAATAAATCTATTAGGTCATTTTCACAGTGTCCTCTGCAAAATTTATCACAAGTACTACATGACATACAAAAGTTCATGCAATCTTTGCAAAATGCTTATAAACAGTAAATAATGTGCAGAGTGGAATCACCCTGTTCCAAAGATCCAGTCACGTGATTGAAACTGGAAGTAAGATGCAGCCGAGATGCAGACAAATCAGAAGAATGGCCTCTAATCAATGCTGTATCAATGGGGACAAAATGAGAGCTACTGCTGGACGCCAAAACAATGCAAAACCATGAACATATTTTCTACTCGAATATCGATTCGAATGTCCTTGACAAAAAAAAGTGAATATTTGTCTATATTTTCCTTCTTTATTCATTTATAAGCTGTGATATGTGAGCACAGGGAATATGGGAAGACCAGAAGGGACGCATTATTGCGTGATTCGGTTTCTGACTGTCATTCTAGCAGTTCCTAACTACACTCAGTTATAGAGTTCAATGCTTCAGATGGAGAAGATGCGTGTAAATTGAAATAGAAAATCTAACAGCCTAGCAGTGACTGTAAGCACTATTGCAGTAGGTACCATGGAGGGTGTAATGGAAACATTTTGCTTTTAGCCCCAATTTCTGGACAGTGGAGTGGCTTGACTGACATGTGTGGGTACAGGGGATCTATGGGAAGGGGCCTTTAGGTTCAAGTGGGTGTGGTGAGATTTTTATGAGGAGTCAGAAACTCAGTGGAACAAGATGAGACAGGATCATGCACATGGTTAAGTTTCTCTTGGATATGCGCATCTCAAGGAAGCAGTGTCTCAAAGCCAGGATAATTTCACTGTTGCAGGACTTCATGACAGTATTCTTTTCTTTGAGTAAGGTAAACAAGGATGGATCATAGCCAATGTTTTGAAAATTAAAATAAAGTCCAAAGATATGCATGTTAGGTGGATTGGCCATACAAAATTGTCCATAGTGTTCAGATATGCAGAGGTTCGGTGAATTAGCCACGGGAAATGCAGTGATACAGGGATGGGGTAGTGAGAATGGTCTGGGTGGGATGCTCTTTGGAGTGTCAGTGTGGACTTGTCAGGCTGAATGGCCTGTTGCATCACCATGAGGGTTCTACGATTCTATGATTACAACTTTATTATTCTTGCATTTATCTGAGTTGAGATACCACAAACCTGAGATTCCCAATAGTTTGCCAATAGGTTTTAAGGTATGGGAATGCTGCATTGGAGGATGCTCCAATGTTATACAGGTGGGGATTGTTATACAGGTGGGGATTCACAGGAATTTTGTATCAAACAGTAAAGAACATGGAAACACAGAAATATAGAAAATAGGTGCAAGACTCGGCCATCTCATCCTTCAAGCCTGCATCACTATTCAATATGATCATGCCTGATCATGCAATTTCAGTATTCCATTCCTATGTTCTCTCCATGTCTCTTGATCCCTTTAGCTGCAAGGGCAACATCCAGCTCCCTTTTGATTATATCTAATGAACTAACCGAATTGCTTTCCAAAGGAGAGAATTACACAGGTTCACAACGTTCTGAATAAAGGAATTCTTCCTCATCTTGGTCTTGAATGATTTATCCCTTATGCTTAGCATTTGACCCCTAGCTTTGGACTTCCCCAACATCAGAGACATTTTTCCCACATCTAGTCTGTCCAGTTCCATCAGGATTTTATATGCTTCCATGAGATGGTCTTTTATTCTTCTAAATTCCAGTGAGTACAAGCCCAGTCGATCCAGTGTTTCTTCTTATGTCAGTCATAGTGTAATAGAGTCATACAGCATGGAAACAGACCCTTTTGTCCAACCAGTCCATGCCGAACATAATCCCAAACTAAGATAGCTCCACCCACCTGCTCTTGGCCCATATCCCTCCAAACGTTTCCTATTCACATATCAATCCAAATGTATTTTAAACGTTGTTTCAGAGATAGTAGGAACTGCAGATGCTGGAGAATCTGAGATAACAAGGTGTAGAGCTGGATGAACACAGCAGGCCAAGCAGCATCAGAGGAGCAGGAAGGCTGACATTTCGGGCCTAGACCCTTCTTC
>NC_063366.1:732267-752703 GCF_021869965.1 Rhincodon typus
CTTACAATGGGCATTATCAAACTGATTTCCCATAACTGACGCTATGGCAGAAAATTTGGTGTTAAAACTTTGTATTGTAGCAGCACAGGACACTGAACATTGCATATTGTGAAGAACATTATTTAACTGAATAAACTGAGACATCTGCAAATACTTTTGGACACACTTCTAATATTGAAAAGATGACATGGTTGTGCTAGAACGTTTGATTCTTCAGGAATACAACAATAGGATTTCAAATGGCATGGCTATTTAATGTCAACCTTTATTTTGCCTTTTAACTCCAGCCTTGTATACCACAGCATCGGAGGTGTGCATCTAGATTGTTTCTTACATAAGAGCTTCTGCAGGGAGTGACTTCCAGCTTTCCACCACCCTCTGGATGAAATTTCCCCACAAGTCGTCTAAACATTCTGGTTCTAACTTACATCTATTTCCCTGGTCACTGATACCTCCACCAAGGGGAAATCCTCAAATGGTCTTTAGCAGACAAAGAAAATGGAATGGAAAAAACTCATTTAAGTAAGAAATTGATGAGTTTGAACATAGGAAATACTTCTCTGGGATTGAGAGTATCTAAAGTATTGTGTTAGAAATCACGTTGACAGTTTTATTTTTGCTGCTTCTGTTAAGATATTTATAATTGTCATATTTATACATAAATAAATAATTGGCTTATTCAAAAACATTGGCTGCCTCTTGTCAGTATTTTTCAGTGAGTAGCCAAATACAAGAAATAAATGATGATCCATTAAGGCTGGTTTCATTTTTGATTGTAACTTGTCTAATAAGATCCAAAACATTGATTATTAGATGTCATCACATCACTAAGGAGGCAGTATTTCACTAATAAAGGAAATAAACAAAAACATTAGCAAGATAAATGTCAATGGGAATCTCAGAGTGAAAACTTTACACTGGTTCCAGTCCTTTCATTAACAAAAGAAGATTACTGGCATGCAGGAACAGTCACTAAGACTTGAACATCTACGTAAATAGTAAGGTTACAGGTACAGATGAACAGCTGGTGATTGCAAGACAAGTAAATGAATCTTTTCCAGAAGTTAAAAAATCACACGACATCAGGTTATGCTCCAACAGGCTTATTTAAAAATGCAAGCTTTTTGAGTTCAACTCCTTCATCAGTCGTAGTGTGAGAGAGAGGGTAGAAGACACATAATTTATAAGCAGAAAGGTAACAACCCTAAAACTGGCCATCTATTGTTGAATCTTTACAATTACACACACACATCCACACACACTCTCTCACACAAACACACACTCACACACTCGTACATTTACACAGACCACCCCGCTCACACACACGTTCTCTCTCACACGCACACACGCACACTGTCTTTCTCTCGCTGTCTTTCTCACACAGACACACACACACACTCACACAAACATACACAAATTATTTCATTCGAGATGTTTGTGTAGTTGCAGATACCTTCTGTTCCCAGTTTAAAACATAGACAGATTCTAAGCAAGACCTCACACCTAAAATGCATTTTCTGGCCTGAGATGTCACGTCATACATACATTGATAAAAAACCTTCATTCATCTCGGGACAATGACTTGAAAGGAATCTGGGATTTGCATTTTAATCAATAGTCTCCTTCCTAACTGATTAAAGATTCAACAAGAGGCGGTCATTTAAGGGTTGTTACGTTTCTGCTTATAAATTCCGTGCCTTATACCCTCTCTCACACATTATGTCTGAGGAACGAGCTGAGCTCTGAAAACTTGCATTTTCAAATAAATTTGTTGGACTATAACCTGCTGTCATGTGATTTATGACTTTATCCACTCCAGTCCAACATCGGCATCTCCATATCTTTCCAGAGGACTTTGTCTTTAAGATTTTTTTTTAAGTGAAGGGTTAACAGACACTTGATTAGGGCTACAGTGGGTGTGGGATAATATAAGGAAAAGGCATTGAAATGCTTTGACAGTTGTAATTGTAACAAGTGCTAGTGCAGACAGTTGAATGTCCTGTTCCTCTTCATATGTTCCCATGCACTCGTACTCAACATGTTTTTCACACTTTTTTTCCTTTCTCAGTCTTTGCAGTCACAATTACGGCTTTCATTGTTTCCATTGTTTCTCTTTCTATTAAACAATTTTATTTGAGCTGAAAAGTAAAATATAGGATGACTTTTTTTAAGAATTATACACCTGTCTGTAAGCTACTGGAAATATACATTTCTCGTTGCACTTACTGCCCAAACTTTCTACAAACTCTGTCTTTACTCTTTAAAATTTCTGCAACAGTACGTTATTTTCTCAAATCAACAATATTTTGTCTCAGGAATCTGTGCGGGTTTCATTCTGGAGAAAAAAGTGCAAAATTTCCCAAGTCATTGGGCTTGCATTAGAAAGACAAAGTTTTTGTGAATGATTATAGATCTCAGTTGTCTTATGTTGAGGGGAAAAAATGCACTCGATTGCATTTAGGAATCCCTCGCATCCCGCACACTCAGAGATCTAGGACTTGCTTCTATACTTAGCCTTTTCCCAACTCAGAAGCAATGAAACAATCGGAAAGCATGTCATTGTGCCCCTCGACACTTCATAATACTTAAACAATTTTCAGATCAAAATAGTAATTTCACATTTCTACCAGTCTTGTTTTTGATACTTCAGTGCTTCCAAAATGGACCATATATGGTTCCAAATCACAGTGCATTGTGACTGGGAGGAAAAACTGCAGGTGGTAGTGTTTTCATGAACATGCAATTATTATTACACTAGATGGTAAATGTATTGCGATTGGAAAGTGCAGTCGAAGGAGGTTGAGCAAGATGGCAAACGTCACCTTAAGTATAATCCTCGCTGGTACAACCCCAGTTCCCTTTAAAGCCTTGGAAACCTCCAACAAACACAAATTTCAAAAAATGCTACACTACGTTGCATAAACATTCTTCATTCGTTCACATGTGTTGGCCAGGTACTATCATGGCTAATGTGCACTGTATTTCCACTTAATCTTAGACCCATTGCATCGTTACTCAGGAAAGTTGTATGATAAGTGCTACCCCGGAGATGATGGCCCTGTCCATAGTCTGAAATACATTCCCATGTACTATAACCGTTGCCCAAAGAACGAAGAACTTTGCAAACCATTGGACATTTTTTAAACATGCTTTAAACATTCCCCACCTGCATTAAATCCTCACACTTTCTGACCGGTTTACACAAGCATTGAAGCCTTCTGCACTCCCTTCTCATCGTCTGAACTGGCCTTTTTTTTTAATTTCCTGTGCCTTTGCATATTTACCTACCTACTAATTCACGCCCCATTCATCAGAAGCCATTCTCATCACATAAACTGTATATTTATGTTATGGATCTGTCCAGAGCCCCTCAAAATATTTTAAGAAGATAACCTAGTCCCTAATCTTTTCTTATTTTAAAGGTAGATATAAAATGCCTTGTTCTGGATGCAATGCAACTGGTCAAACTATTCAACGTTAAGCAAAATATTTAAACACTACAGTTAAAATACAAATAAAAAATGAGGAATTTAAAATGAGCTAAATATTTGCAAACTTCAACGAATATCAGATACAGTATCTATTATTAATTAGCTGTTCCAATTACCACAACATCACATAAACACACCCCTTGGCTAAAAGGCAAATTGAAACACAAATTCTCACATGCAGTTCTCCAAGCCAGGAGGAAAAATCATCAAAATAAAATTCAGAGAAAATAGCAGCAAGGAGATATTCACAGAATCTCCCAACACTTTTGAGACCCCAAAGGCTTAAACCTAAACCCAAAAAACTAAAAAAAAACAGGAAAGCCTGGTCCATGAGAGTTATTCATAGCCAGGCTGCTTCCATTTTTCCAACTTAAAAAAAACAAGGCCTCACAAATTGTTTACTTTCTTAGAGACAACTCATCAACTTTGCCTTGCAACCTCTTCAAAACAAAGGACAAAATAACCTCATAAAGTGACAGCATCGTCACACTTAGCAAAAATGAGAGACTTTTAGAATAATGAAATCCTTTTAAGAGTTGTGAGATATCTTGAACAGAAAAGCTTAGAATGTCAACGCGGTGTGGCACTTGTGCTAACCCTTGTACGGTTCTGAACAAGTTATTCTGAAATTTCAAAGATTCCTAGAAATCGGTTCCTGTTCCTATTTCCTGAAATTGCCACATTGTCTCAGATTCTGAATGTGCCCAGGTAGCATATCTTCAGAGAGAACAACGGTCAAGAGAATAAAGGCAGAGATATGAAGATTAACACTGCAGTATTGTTTAATTATGAATATATCCATTATCCCACTTGCATTGTTTTTTTTCAGTAGAGCCGGAACCCCTGCAACATTTTAAAGGAGCAGAGCAAAAAGCACCATAGTGAATGTATTCATTTCTGTAACAGCCCCCAACACGACAGGTTCCTCTTATTTTTTGCACATGCTCATCAATTCTGAAATTCAAAACAGAGAGAATTGATTTTTGCATTCTTAACTGTTTATTGCACAAAATATATCAATGACGTAACATGAAGGCAAGCATGTCACATTTACACGGACTAGCTCTGGATCACACAACCCCTTTGTTTTTAATTTTAACCCTGTCTGACATTTATGTGCAGGAAGTTTACAAAGATTTCCACGTCATATAACCTGTTTCTGAAATACCAATACTGTTTTAAATGAAAAGTTGCAAACAATGGGCACACGTCAAACAGTCCCAAACAGCGAAGTAAACTTTACAGGGCTATATTCTTCTGTTATGTTTTGCTGGTTCAGAGGATGATATTCTTCTAGAGTACCGACAAAACTCTCCCATGAACAGATAAGCAGATTCTCAGTTTAAGTTTTAATCACAATATAATACTTTCAACAGTACAGCACTCCCCAGTCCTGGCATTTGTTAGACTAGAGTCATACATAACTGTTCATTGAATTCAAAAGTGAAGAAGACTGACACCCAGTGAGGGTTTTGTATGGCTTCACGGCTTTTCATTCCTAATTATGACTGTTCTCACGTTTCCGTCTTTGTGAAGGCTGCAATAATAATCAAGATCAATAAATATGGGTTAAACAATTTTACATTCGATCCAAAAACGTGTTTATTTCTTTCTTTCATTCATGGGATGTAGACATCGCTGAACAGCTAAAATTCATTGATCATTCCTAATTTCCCAGAAGATAGTTGAGATTTAACCACACTGCTGGTTGTGGCAATATGTTATCACATGTAGACCAGACCAGGTAAAGGCAGCAGATTTATTTCCCTAAATGGCATAGGGAACAAAAAAGTTGTTTTTCCAGCAATCAACAGTGTGAGGGCAGAACGACTGAAGGAACCCGAGATCACATCTGAATTAGTCCCCACTTCCTTGCACTATAGTAGTTAACAGTGATCAGTGACAACAATTGTGAGATTTTGCATTGAAGTTCTCACTCACTGATTTCAATTTGAGAGTCCCCGGATCTCTCAATGCTACACTTAAGATTCACCAGCTTTTTTTTCTGCTCGTGGATTTGGATCGATTGACAACACCCATCACCCTCCCCATCCACTGATTATAAACAGAATCAACAGGCACATCACTCATGAACTAGTTGGTATTAGATCAATCAGTCTTTTATCTAATCAACAAACTGTGATATCCAAATTAAGTTAAATAGCCCTCGAAAAATCTCAAATACTAAAGCTGCATCCTGAAAAGTTAAACAAAACTGAAAGTCGACCTTTCCTAGCTTCCTAGGCTCTTGATGGTTGAGGCAGGAACATGGAGCACAAAACAAAATGTGTTTTAGGCCAGCTCATAACACCAGATCTGAAACTTCCATTAATGGAATGCACCATGGACTCCAGTATTGTGGTGAGATTGGTCATCCACTCGGATCCAGTGTCTGAAAACTGTTGGAAACGTTTCCTTCTGTAATGAAACTCGGATCTATCGCCTTCCAACATTAAACTTTTTATAGAGTATTCTCTCTCTCTCTCTCTCTGTATATTCTATGCCATCATGAAACTCCCAGGATAATCTCAGTCGCTGTTAGACAAAGAGTGAATATCCACCTACGCTTTCCTAACAAATATTGCTAGGACAGTTACTGTACATGCTTAATTTTAAAAATGTCCCCTCCATTAGACCAACAACTATTCCCTTGTTGATACAGCAGCTGTTACAGACAAATTAAGCTTATTTCAAAACTGATCAGCTGCTGCAATTTTAGACGCAGTCCAATTCATAAGAAGATTACGTCTAACTCTAACCTTTCCTATCAAACAGTTAAGGACTAAATAGAAAGAGCTGCACTTTCTTCTTGCTCATCAAACAAGCACAGGATAGATATAGCACAGATTAGATGCAGAGTCGAGATCCCTCAAGACTGTCTCAACAAATATCTCTCTGTGATAATATACCTTTCAGCAAGGTGTTTGATTCGCAACGGGTTTTGCTGCTGTCGTTAGTTCTCCTTTCAATCCCTTGATTGGTCATTTGGATCAGTAAAGGCATAATAATCTCAGATAGGGCAACCTAAGATTTAAGGATGATGTACTAATTGTAAACATGGTTCCACGTACGCAGAGGTAGTAGGAACTGCAGATGCTGGAGAATCTGAGATAACAAAGTGTAGAGCTGGATGAACACAGCAGGCCAAGCAGCATCAGAGGAGCAGGAAGGCTGACGTTTCGGGCCTAGACCCTTCTTCAGAAAGGGGGTTCTGAAATAAATAGGCAGAGAGGGGGAGGCAGATAGAAGATGGATAGAGGAGAAGATAGGTGGAGAGGAGACAGACAAGTCAAAGATGCAGGGATGGAGCCCAGTAAAGGTGAGTGTAGGTGGGGAGTTAGGGAGGAGATAGGTCAGTCCAGGGAGGACGGACAGGTCAAGGGGGCGGGATAAGGTTAGTAGGTAGGAGATGGGGGTGGGGCTTGAGGTGGGAGGAGGGGATAGGTGGGAGAAAGGACAGGTTAGGGAGGCGGGGACGAGCTGGGCTGGTTTTGGGATGCTGTAGGGGCAGGGGAGATTTTGAAGCTTGTGAAGTCCACATTGATACCATTGGGCTGCAGAGTTCCCAAGCGGAATATGAGTTGCTGTTCCTGCAACCTTCGGGTGGCATCGTTGTGGCACTGCAGGAGGCCCAGGATGCAACTTCTCCACCTCTTTTGCCTTCCTCTCTAACACATCTAAAACAACAATATTCTGGAAAATTGAACAGCCAGTGCTGTCCTTCTCTCAACCAAGTCTCTGTAATGCCCACATGTACTTATCCAGACGGTAAGCTCATCCACCATACCTAAAGATGCTCCTTGTGTTGGAATAAACACACTTCATCCCATCTACTATTGTGCTCATTAACCTGTGTCTGCCTGTCCTTCCTTTCTGACTTACTGGTCTTTACATCTACCTTCCGCTCAATCCCTCCACTTGCTGAACTGATGTTCTGGTTTCTAGTCACTGTCGCTCTAGTTTAAACCCTCCAGAGTAGGATTAACAAAACTCCCTGTGAGGATATTAGTTTCCGTCCAGTTTTGGTGCACCTTATCTTAGAAATGACTGTGTTAGACAAACAGGAGGCCTGAAGAAATCAGCAGGCCAGCCAGCATTTGTTGGAAAGGAGCAGTCAACGTTTTGAACATTACCCTTCTTCAGGATTGAATGTGCGGGTAGGGGGTTTTATGATAAAGTGGGGGGGAATGGAGGCGGAATGGTGGTGATAGGTGGACACTGGTGGTAGTTATGAACTGGTTGGCTGATGGGAAGGATGAATCCAGTTAGTTGAAGGAAGGGAGAGTCAGAAGGTGGAATGGAAAGGAGGAGGTGGGGCGAGAAGGAAAGCCGGGGAATGGGTGGGAATGTTATTTGAAATTGGAGAACTCAATGTTGTGTACTCTGGGCTGTAGGGTGCCCAGACAGAAGATAAGCTTGTGTTCTTCAAATTTGCATTCTGTGTCACTACAACACTGGAGAATGCCAAGGACGGACATGTTGGAGAGGGAGTGGGCGGGGAGCTGAAATGGGCGGTGACCAGGAGGTAAGGTTGGCCATTACAGGCCAGGCAGAGATGCTCAGCAAAACAGTCAACTAGTCTATGTTTGATCTCACCGACATAGAGAATCAGGATCACCGGACGCAATAGACTAGTTTGGAGGAAATGCAGGTGAAGCTCTGTCTCACTTGGAAGGGCTGTTTAAGGTCTTGAATAGAGGTGAGGGAGGTGGTGTCAGGGCAGGTGCTGCATTTTTTACAGTTACAAGGGAAGGTACCAGGTCGGTTGGAGTAGTTGGTGGGGTGTGTGGCGCGAACTAAGCAGTTACAAAGGGAATGGTCCTTGCAGAACCCTGAAAGGGGTGGGGAGTGGAAGATGTTCCGGGTGGTGGGGTCTAATTGGAGTTGAGGAATGTGTTTGAGGATGATACGTTGGATGCGGAGGTTGGTGGGGTGGAAAGTGAGGACAAGGGGACCCTCTTTTTATTATGTTTGCGGGAGTTGGTTAAGAGCTGTTGAGCGGGTAATGAAGGAGGCATGGTGGAGGGTTGACTGGATGACAGAGGAGGGAGAAAAAGCATTGTTTGAATAAGCTGGATGTTTGGGATGCCTGGGAGTGGAACATCTCATCAGAGCAGATGCGAAGGACACGGAGGAATTAAGAAAATAGGATGGAGTTTTTGCAGGATACAGGGAGAGAGGAGGTGTGGTCCAGGTAGCTACGCGAGTCTATGAGTTTATAGTAAATGTCAGTCCATAACCTCTCACCAGAAATGGAAATGGATAGGTCAAGAAAGGTGAGGGAGATGTCTGAGATAGACCAAGTGAATTTGAGAGTGGGGTGCAAGTTGCCAGTGAAGTCGATGAAGTGCTTCAGACCAGCCTGGGTGCACGATGCAGCACCGATGCAGTCATTAATGTAATGAGTTGGTGAACTGTACCGGTTTATATACTGAAGACGGACTGTTCAACATAACTGACAAAAAGACAGGTGTAGCTGGGGCCCATGTGAGTGCCCATGGCAACTACCTGGATTTGGAGAAAGTGGAAAGAATTGAAGGAAAATTTATTCAGGGTAAGGACTAGTTTGGAGAGGTGGAAGAGAGTATTGGTGGTCAGGACTGAATGGGTCTGTTGGAGAAGAAAAACTGAGGGCCAGTAGGCTGTCCTTGTGGGGTATGGATGTGTACACGGATTGAACAGCCATAGTAAAGATAAAGCACTGGAAGCCAGGGAACTTGAAGTTACCAAAGAGATGGAGGGTGTGCTTTGTGCCCTGGATGTAGGTGGGAGTGCCTGGACCAAAGGGGAGAGAATGGAGTCGAGGTAGGAAGAGATGAGTTCGGAGACAGTGGATCGGCCAGGGCAATAGGGCTTGTGGATCTTCAGGAGCAGGTAGACCCCGGCAGTGTGGGCATGGGGGACTATAAGGCTGGAAGCGGTGGAGGGGAGGTCACCAGAAGCAATGAAGTCATGGACAATGTGGGAGACATTGGTTTGATGGGCCATATTGGGGTCATGGTCAAGGGGGAGGTAAGATGTAGTGTCAGAGAGTCGATGTTCAGTCACTGTGATGTAGACGTCCGTCCTCCAGACTACCACCTCCCCACCTTTGTCGGCGGGTTTGACAGTGAAACGGGGATTGGTGCTGAGAGAATAGAGAGGAGAGTCAGGCAAACTCTTGATTTTTAATGTACGATGTGAAGCAGAAAAGCTGTTTTTTGAGCGTGTGGATTCTGTGTCAAATTTAGCACAGGTCCTCCTCAGGTTTGGGAAAGGGAGACCTTGAGCTGGGGTCGAGATGAGGAGGGGGAGTTGAGGTCCAGCACATTGCAAGAGGGTTGAGCAGAGAATCTGGATAGAGAATTGTTTCTGGAGGCATTGAAGGTGTTGTGAGTATGGAGCATCAAAGGTAGGTCCAAATTTTGAAGGTTTCAAATGTACCTATAGACTTTGAGAAATGAGATGGTGGTGAAGACAGTTGCTGAGGAAGGTCACGTCGTTGTGGTATCGGGTTTGTTTCATGGTGTGGTCGAAGAGATGAATGGATGAAGAGGTCACATCAGTGTGGCAGTGAGAAAGGGGCTCACTGAGTTCACCTCTGAGGGAGGCAGAGAACTTCTTCAAAGTGGGTATCCTTTGAAGAGACTTTGCAGTGATAAAACTTGGTTAGAGATAAAAAAAATACTGCAGATGCTAGAATCCAAGGTAGACAAACAAGAGGTTGGAAGAACACAGCAGGCCAGGCAGCATCTGGAGGAAAGGAGCAGCCAACGTTTTGTTTATTACCCTTCTTCAGGACTGGATGTGGGAGTAGGAGGAGCTGCAGATAAAGTGGGGGTGGGGGAAGGTGGAGGCGGAATGGTGGTGATAGGTAGACACTGCTGGTATGTATGACTTTGTTGGTCAATGAGAGGGATGAATCCGGTTTGTGGCTGGAAGGGAGAGTCAGAAGGTGAAATGAAAGAAATGACCGCCATGGGGAAGAGAGACTCATAATCTATCCCGTCTATGCTTCTAATAATTTTGTATACCTTAATCGTACCAGCCCACACACCCCTCCCTACTGCCCCACCCCTCTTCCTCTGTCTCCTTCTACACCAGGGAAAACAAACCCATACTATCCAGTTTCTTCTATTAACTGAGACTTTTCATCCCAGGTAACATCCAAGTGAATCTTCTTTCCAGTGCAATCACGTCCTTTCAATAATGTAACGAGCATAACTGCACACAGTATTCCTTCTCTGCCCTAGCACTGTTTTGTCAAGTTGTGGCAGGCTTCCTTGCTTCTATACTGTATGCTGTGGTTAGTGAAGGAAAGCGTTCCATATGCCTTCTTCGCGCCCCTGTGTTTACCTGTCCTGACACCTTCAAGGATCTATGCACTTGTACACCAAGGTCCCTTTGTTCCTCAGTATTTCCAGGGATCTACCACTTATTGTGTATATCCTTCCTTTGCCAGACCTTCCAAATGTATCACCTCACACTTATCGAGATAACATTCCGTCTGCCATTGCCCAATTACAAATTTACCAGCTGATCAATATCAGACTGTAACCAAGAGTACCCACCTTACCATCAACAGCACTGCTACAGATTTATTAATGATATGCTCTACACTCACATCCAATTAGTTATGTACATAATATTTGGGTATTAGCACCGACCCCTGTGGTGCAGTGATGGGCACAGATTTTCAATCACAAAAACAAACTCTATCACTATCCTTGTCACCTATTTTAAGCCAATTTTGAATGAGGTTTGCCATCTTGCCTTGGATCCAGTCGACTCTTACTTTTCGGCCAGCGGACCATGCCAGACCTTGTCAAAGGCCTTACTGAAGTTGGTTTAAACTTCATCAATATGATTAGCCACTTTTTCAAACAAAAAAAAAATTAAATTGGCCAGACAGGAATTTTCTCTAACAAAGCAGCGCTGACTATCCCAATCAAACTCTGCCTTTCAAAGTATTGATTAATCATGTCCTTCATATTTCTTTTCTAATAATTTCCCTACCACTGATGCCAAACTAACTGGTCTATAACTACCTGGCCGATCCCCATGCCCTTCTTGAAAAAATAAACCACATTAGCTATCCTCCAATCATCCAGCATACTTTTATGGCCAGTAAGATATTAATTATATCCACCAGGGCCCAAGCCATATCCTCCCTTGCCTCCTATAGCAGCCTGGGGTACATTTCCTCAGGCACTATGGATTTATGCACCTGTATACCACTAAAACATTTGATACCTCCTTCTTGTTAGAATCATGGAATCCCTACAGTGTCAAACCAAGCCATTTGGCCCATCAAGCCCACACTGACCTTTTGAAGGGCATCCCACCCAGTCGTACCCACCTACACTATTTCTGTCACCTTGTATTTCCCATGGCTAATGCACCTAGCCGGCACGTCTTTGGACTCTGGGAGGAAACCGGAGCTCGGCAAAAACCCGTGCAGACATGGGGAGAATATGCAAACTCCATGCAGACAGTTGCCCACGGGGTGGAATTGCACTGGTCTCTGGAGTGTTGAGGCAGCAGTGTTAACGACTGTGCCACCCAAATCTTAATCTTATTAATCTTAATGTGTTCTTCGACCTCACTCTCCCAACTGATAACCCTAGCTGCAATATATTTCTGCTCCACGAATACCAATGATAAGTATTAATAATCAGTTATTTATGAATGTCTTAAAAATTTCAGCTCCTTTGGCAAATTTATTGAAGACAGGGAAGAAAAATTGCATCGAACAAACATCTAGTTCAAAATTTAAAAGCTATGGCCACAACAAATCCAGTTCTTAGCAGCACGCAGTTATGAAAAGCTAATCAAAAGGACAATTGGGCAACATTGGTTTTGGTGCAAATTTAGCTGAAGGTGGATATTCAACAACCAGATTTTTTTTTCAAAGGTTCAATGTTTGCCAGCAAATATTCACTGGTGGAGAAGAGAGGCACTGAGTATTTCTTTGGCTTGACAATAATTTAATGTTTACACATCCAACAGTTCTGAAGAGACTGTTATTTATATGGAACACAGGCTTTTTTCTTATGAATAAAATGCAAGATTGTTTTGCAGAATTCTTGGTTCAGAGCAGCATAATTTAAACATAAATCATTCAAAGTGTTGTCGAAATTCCAGCATCTACAGGTTCATTCAAGGACGCTCACCACACTGACTTGGCCACATGTTGCCTATCCGTCTTTGTCACTGGGTATACATTCTGCAAACTCCTCCTGAACAATATTATGAATGCACATGTACCAAACAGGCTGTGGTGGTTCAAGATGCAGCTCGCCTGCACCTTCTTAAGGTCATTGAAGCCCACATCTCATGAATCAATAAGAGCAAATCTTTCTATCAGAGACAATTTTTACTTAGACACATTTTTAAAGTGCTGTGTTTAAAAAAAACGAAGCTCTTTCACACAACGAGGTGTTTGGGTATGGAATGCCCTGCCTGAAAATGGGGTTGAGACAGGTTTAATTGAGGCATTAAAGGGGGCATTAAATATTATTTTGATAGTCATGGTCTGCAGGGATATGGGGGCAACGAAAGATAATAGAATCAATGTAAACATAATGGGCCTGATACCTGCCTTCTGTTGCTCAGCAATTTTGTGATTCAGTGACTGTTCTGCAGAAACTATGAATGGAACTGAATTTGCTGCTCAAATTAGATTTTTAAAGAATAAGATCATTATAAAAGTCGCTACAAGTATGTTATTATTGTGGATGTAACATAGAAATTGTGATGTGATATTTTAATAGAAAATGGAAATGCCTGTTATGGAAAACTTTTTTCTCCTTGAGGTGAGGTGTAATAGCAGGTGTGATTCATATATAAACATATAAATATATATGTTGTACACAATTATCATTAATGATGAAATATTTATCTTGTGTTCATGGTGACCGTTTATTTTATTTTAACTTCAGATAGAAATTCAATGTTTCAATTCAGGACTACGAGTCAGCCTTGCAGAAGAGGTGGTTTCCTATGAAACTTTCAAGTAGCGAGACTGTACAAAAGTGATAAGCCTAGCAGAACTGAAAGGAATGTTACCACAATTGAAAAAGGTTCATGTCAGAATACTCTGCCAGCAATCATAAGACAGTCTCATCAGTCTGAACAAAGTAAAGACAGGGAAGAAATGGTTAAACGAAAAATTAAAGAATTGAGATAGGAATAATATTTCTCTGGATTTGTGTATCCATTAAATGATAAAGTTGTAAACCAGGTTGAAATGTTGTTTTGTTATTCGTGTTAAGATCTATCCAACTGTCATTTTTTTGGTGTGTAATAACATTATTTTGTTCAAGATGTTTAAAGCCCAATGTAACTAATCTTCATAACAAACCATAGTCCTAAAACTCAGCTAAAAATAAAATCAGTTATCATTCTGGGATCTCCTTTATCTAATATTACAATCTATTGACATCAAACAATAACATTTTTCTGAGTGCTGCGCCAAGCAAATTGACTAAAATGGATGTGAAAACTTTCAACTTGTTGGCACTCTCCAAAGCACAGAGCAATTTTGATGTTGTACAGCAATGTACCGAGGCAACAATAATTATACCGTTGCCACACAAACAGAAAACAATGGAGATTTTGAGGCAAAGTATACCAGATAGTCACTCCTTAGAGTCTGCCCACCACCTACCAGGAACAAGTCAGGAGTGTAAAGGAATCGACTCTACTTGCCTACAATAGTGTCACGTCAGCTGTGCTCAATAAGTTTGGCACTTAATCAGAACCCAACAGCCAATGGCAACAGTTAAACCGTCCTCAACTGATGCACAAACGGCAGCAAGTGTGTTCTATGTATAGGAGGAAGAGTAACAATGTACAAGAATCCATCTAATTGCATTTTGTGGAAGATGCAGTCAGCAAGGACTCAAGGCACCTAGTAACATCACCACAGGCAAGCTCCCATCATAGCACGTGCAAGATTGATTTGAAACTATGTGGTTATTTCTTCCCTGCTGAAGAATCCAAATCCAGGTACGTCCTATTCAATCGTATTTTGCGTGAACCTGGAACACATTGGCCCACAGTTCAAAAAAGCAGACCACCAACATCTTCTCAAGAATACTGAACGATGGATAGCAATGCTGAATACCCCACAAAAGAATACAAATAAAGGTCAATCCTCTTACCTCTAGAATATTTTTCTGACATTTTCCCCAACCCACCCATTTTCAGTTCCTTCGTCAATAACATTCTTCCATTGCAGTGTCGGAGATCGTCATGCCACACTGTTCAGTGCAATTTACTACTCTTCTGATACTGAAAAGGTTTTGATTAGTTATTGGGATATGGCCGTTACTGGCTAACCAAACATTTACAATCCATTCCAAGTGGCCTGGAGAAATGTGAAGTGAACTGACTCTTAAAATCGTTGCAATTTCTGTTCTTTAGGTAAGCCCACAGTCTGTTTGGAAGATATTCCTGGAGTTTGATCCAGTGTCAGTGAAGAGACAACGATATAGCTATATCCGCTGCTTACAGTCAAATTTAGATGCAGTTTCAGCACATTATGCCTGCTTCCTTTGAAATTCTAGGTGATACATGTCTAAAAGAATTGTCGAAGAGACATTGATGAATTAACGAAAGGACTCCTGTAGATTTTACACACTGCTCCTTCTGTACATCAGTTGCAGGGGGTGCGGTACAATAGATAATGTCGTGGATGGTAATATCTTTGAACATCAAGACATTTCTCTCTCTCTTTCGGTCTCTCTTTCTCTCTCTACACCAGTCACTGAAAGTTTGGTAGAATGAGAGGGATCTCATTGAAACTAATTGAGCCCAAATGATTAAATGATTTCAAGAAAGAATTAGATATATTTCTAAGGGTTTAAGGCAAAAAAAAGGCCATGGCGCAAAAGCAATAATAGGGTACTAACTTAGATGATGTGTTCATATTGAATGGCATAGCAGGCTAGAAAGGCCAAATGCTCTACTCTTGTTTTCATCTTCTGTCTTTCTAAGTGGACAGAGCCTCGAATTTGAGTGCTGACTAATTCCAAAAGCATGTGCTCATTTTACACTGCACAAGTTTGGAATGTTATTGTATAGCCTTGGCTTGTCTGGATGGCAGACATGCTAACAGCACTCTGGAGTCATAAAATAATTCAGGTCAAAGTTTTCCACTTGATTGGCAACACAATCCGCACTTTAAACGTTCAGACACTTCACCATGGGTACATCTGGTTAACAGTGTATACTGCAGAAACATTTTGATCATCACTTGGCATGGAAGTAACAATGGTAAAGTCTATACAATGGATGACGTGTCCCAAGCCACGTCCTACGTATAGCCCCATCCTACTTTGGGGCTAACATCGTATTCCTTCAGTGTTACTGAGTCAAGATCCTCAAACTTCCCTTTAACAAGTGACAGATGTACCTATAGCGCACGGTTAAAATGTGTCCAGTGATTGTCTCACTATAATATTCACAGCATTCCAGATTTGTCGGAAAAAGTATATCACACGGGAGAATGACTATAAAAAGGATGCTGGAGTGGCAAACATTCATGGCTAGTATTCTGAACAAAGTTGAATGTTCTGAAAACATGGACTAGAATACCATAATAGCAAATGGTGAACTGTGAGTTCAATTTCTAAAAGTTATAGATGCATAGATTCATATAACATGGAAACAAACTCTTCGGGCCAACTCATGCATGTCAACCAGGTCTCCTAAACTAAACTAGTCCTATTTGCTTGTGTCTGACCCGCATTCCTCTAAACCTTTCCTATCCAGGTACCTGTCCAAATGTCTTTTAAATGTTGTAATTTACCTGCATCTGTGACTTCCTCTGGCAGTTCATTCCACATACGATCCATCCTCTGTGCAGAAAAGTTGTCCCTCAGATGTCTTTTAAACTTTTATCCCCTCAAATTACCATTATGCCTTCTAATTTTGAACTCTCTTACCCTCGGGAGAAGACCTTATCTATGCCCATCTATAAGGTCACCCCTCAACCTCTTACGCTCCAGTGAAAAAAGTCCCAGCCTATCTGGCCTCTTCTTATAATTCAAAAAGCTAGTTTAACTGTAATCACATAACCAATATCAATAAATGCCATTTTTTCCACTAATTTCTGTTGGAGATGTAAACCTCCCTTCTTTTTTATGAGTTGACCGACATGAGAAACCATGTATTTGACTCTTATTTGCCTTCTGGGCATTAAGGAATGAACAATAAATGGTCACCTTGCCAGCGATGCCCCATCTTATGAAATAATAAAAAGAAAATGTCAACCAACTATTGTATGAGTTTCAAATGGAAAAACATTGTTTAAAAATAAAAATGAGACCTGGTCACTGAATGATTGGAGAAATTTAGAGTCATGTACCAGGTTCAGCAGCAACGAATAGAGTCATCACCATGAACCAAAGCACCAAAAGCAGCAATCTACTCATAATCCACTGACTTGCTCAGGATGAAGGGAGGCGAGGAAATACACTGAATCCAGACTCAGAGAGGATGTTGTGTTTATATTCACACAAATAAGTTTAACTATCGCCGTGAGGTAATTTGGAGTGTCTCTCTTCACAAACTGGGTGATTCTGTTCATGATTCCATGCATTTGGCAATCTTCCACCTTTTCAATCATAAGCTTGAACCTTGGTGCGTCAATCAGTTCTTGAAACAGGAGCACAATGTATAAGTGGTGCCAAGTGCACAGACAGAGCGTGCAGATATTTTCTTGTGCTGAACCACTTGGATCGTTTGGCAGAAGATGGTAACAGACACGTCAGCCTTAAGCTTTCCAGTGAACAATTGACTTCCACCAACATTAATTGAACACATTCATAGAGCACTCACATTCTCGGCAGTTTATTCAACTTCGCTTCCAAAGGGGTTAGATAGATGGGCATCTGAGACTATCATTACTAATTACTGTGTCATGGAAGAATTTCAAGAGAAAACATCCTGCGTCTGTGTGGTACCATGTTATATGTTGGATCTGTTCTCTCCTGTTGAAACAGGCCAATAGCATTTACAATCTTGAAGGGAAGTTTGTGTAACTGTCTAGCATAACAGAAGCAGATAGCTTTGTGAATACTAATTTGTAGCAGGTAGATACCGCATAGTCAGGAAGCATTTGCATTGTAGATAGATATCCAGAATGATAGCCAGATGGCGAACATGCAGAATCCATCAGGGACAGAATTCAGGACTAGAGATTGCAGGGAGTGATGATAGATTGAAGAACTGCATCGCAGACTGGGGTTACAATGACAAGTAAATAAAACAAAAGCACAGAAAACATCAGAAGTGCAGTCATTATAAAATTTTTTTTATTCATTCATGGGATAAGTGCGTTCTGGCTAGGTCAGTATATACTGCCCATCCCTAATTGCCCAGAAGAATGTATAAGATAGTGATCCCTTGATTCACACTCGTTGCATGAAATGAGGAGAATAAATATAAAAAGATAAGGATGATTAAACATGGCTGGCTGCTTTACACAGGAATGAGGGCTCCTGAGTTTGTGACTTTTGGGACCAATCCTGACGCAAGGGACAATTATTCCTTTTTCATTGAAAAAAACAGAAAATTCTGGAGAAAATCAGCAGAGCTGGAAGCAGCTGCGGAGAAAGAAGTTGACTTTTCGAGCACTATAGGACTCTGAAAGTTAACTCTGTTTATCTCTCCACAAATACTGTCAGACGTGTTGAGTTTCTCGAGCATTTCCCATTATTGCTTCTGATATCCAGCTTTTGCAACATTTTCCTTTTATTAGCTATTTCTACTTAATTGTTTGCAATAGTAATGCCAGAAGTGTAGGCATCAATGTATAGCAACAAAATAGAGTGCACAAGCGACAGAGAATGAACAGAATTCGAGAATGTTTTAACAACAAACTAGACAGAAGCAATGGAGGGAAGACAGCAGAAAAGGTGGAAAAACCTAACAAGCATACAGAGTGAGGTGACCAATCATAGTAGATGAAAGGCAAACCTGTTCATTTGAGAATATCATAGAATAACAACAAGGAAAATATGGCATTAAAATAGTTAATCCAAGAATACACCGCCTTTAAAAGTAGAAATATATAAGGAGAATGAGGTTGCAGATCAGAGAAAGCAAAATTTCAATGATGCCCTGGTTGTGTTCTGGTAAGGATGGGTGTTCTATGGCACTGAGGTCAGTTCTGGTTTCAACCATTTGGAATAAAAGGGAGTGTTCTTGAAAGGATACAGATATGATAAACACTACCATTCTAGGAATGAGAAAATAGCCCACATAGTTAGCTGGGAGATGTTGTCCTTGGAACAAATTAGTGTCAGAAGAGTTTTAATTGAAACAATTGTAACAAGGATAATCTACTCGAAGGAAAGAGAAACTTTCTGGATAATTGATCATTTCAAGGCGAGACATAAGAAGTAGGGAGAGGAGGCAACATAAGAAAGCATTTCATTTGGCGAGCCTAGTGACCTAGGAATTGATGCCTATGAGGTTTGTGCAAATAAAGAAATCAAATTTTTTAAAAGTATATTTTATGGGTCTTTTGTGAGAATTGAAATTGTTTGCCTCGGCCGAGACTTCGAGGATATTATAGCTTCAGTTAAGTCCCATTACTCTTGAACATTCAGTGGATAGAAACCTAGTCTTTCTAAACTTTCCTCATAAGACAACTCACTCATCACTGGCAACCTTTCGTTTTCTGAATGTTTCCAGGTTATTTACATCCTTCCAAACCAATAATGTACACAGTACTCCATGGTCGGAACAGTATCCACATAATTTAAACATAACCTTCCGACAGCAGTAACGTCTTACCAGATTACTTGTTGTGCCTGCATTTAATCTTTCGAACAGGACATGATTCTGTATCTCACAGAACTTTAATCTGTCACCATTCAATGCCACATTTTTCTTTCGATGTAACTTGGACAATTAAACATTTCTCATATAATATTCCACGTTCCACATTCATGTCCACTTCTTTAACTATTCTAAATCCAGTCATAGCCTTCTCTTCCAAACTTACTTCTGTATTGTGATGATGCTATGGCTTAAAGGAGGTATCATGTCTATTTTTGTTTTGAAGAGAGGTTTTAAGACAGAGGAACCAAGCAGTCCACTGGAGCCACGAGAGTAAACAACATGTGAGGCTTGGGTTTTTTAAAAAGTTGGAACAATAGATTCAGCCTGAATGGGTGCAGTTAACTTCCACCGAACCAAAACTTCTTGTTCTGGCTTTCAGCAGTTGCTTTTGGTGCCTTGTAGAAGTGGAAGCTATATTTTTCCCTCTCTCAGTTTCAACCAAAAGCTGGAGGTTCTCCTCCTGTTACTGGAGTTGCATGTGAGACTATTTGTTTTCTGAATTTACCTTTTGACAAGAGTGTGTTTAAGGGATGTTGTTGTATTGGAACAGTTAATTAGTAATGTTGACTGTATTGATGGTCGCATGGTATTATTGCTGGATTATTAATGCAAAGATCCAGATAATGTTCTGGGGACTCCGGTTCAAATTCTACCATGGCAGACGGTAGAATTTGCATTAAATAAATATCTGGAATCAAGAATCTAATGATGACCGTAAATCCATTGTTGTATGTCAGAAAAAAAACCTTCTGGTTCTCTAAGATGAACACAGCAGGCCAAGCAGCATCATAGGAGCAGAGAGGCTGACATTTCGGGCCTAGACCCTTCATCAGAAAAGGGGGAGGGGAAGGGGGTTCTGAAATAAATAGGGAGAGATTGGGAGGCGGATAGAAGAGGGATAGAGGAGAGGATAGGTGGAGAGGAAACAAACAGGTCGAAGAGGCGGGGATGGAGCCAATAAAGGTGAGTGTAGGTAGGGAGTTAGGAAGGGGATAGGTCAGTCCAGGGAGGACGGACAGGTCAAGGGGGCGGGATGAGGTTGGTCGGTAGGAGATGGAGGTGCGGCTTGAGGTGGGAGGAGGGGATAGGTGGGAGGAAGAACAGGTTAGGG
>NC_063366.1:753103-767343 GCF_021869965.1 Rhincodon typus
CTATCCCCTCCTCCCACCTCAAGCTGCACCTCCATCTCCTACCGACCAACCTCATCCCGCCCCCTTGACCTGTCCGTCCTCCCTGGACTGACCTATCCCCTTCCTAACTCCCTGCCTACACTCATCTTTACTGGCTCCATCCCCGCCTCTTCGACCTGTTTGTTTCCTCTCCACCTATCCTCTCCTCTATCCCTCTTCTATCCGCCTCCCACTCCCTATTTATTTCAGAACCCCCTTCCCCTCCCCCTTTTCTGATGAAGGGTCTAGGCCCGAAATGTCAGCCTCTCTGCTCCTATGATGCTGCTTGGCCTGCTGTGTTCATCCAGCCCTGCACCTTGTTGTCTCAGATTCTCCAGCATCTGCAGTTCCTACTATTTCTGGTTCTCTGATGTCCTTTAGGGAAGGAAGCTGCCATCCTTACCTCGTCTGGCCTACATGTGACTCCAGACTCACAGCAATGCTGTTGACTCTTAACAGCACTCTGGGCAATTAGGGATGGATAATAAATGCTGCCTAGCCAGAGACGCCCTCATTCCCTGAATGTTTATTTTTAAATCAGTCTGTTAAGTTTTCAAATCGAATTAATTTATTCCACTTCCTTCTTTTTGTTGCATATTAACTATAGTGGATGAACAAAATGTATTTTACTTTAAATCCAGTGGTTTAACCAATTGTATTGCATCTGGAACATAACACAATACATTTACCTTTAAATAAGTAAAATTTAGGGTTGAGATTATTTTCTAAATATTTTGAGGGGGTTTCTATCTGGTCCATAACACTATCTGTGTTATTTCCAAACTTACCAACCATACTAGGATGCCTTCACCCAATTTATTGACATGTATTGTATACTGTTGAGCTCATTGCGCTGAGCCTTAGGGCACATGACTAGTTATAATTGACCACCAGGAAAATGACCCATTTGTTCCTACACTCTGTAACCAGTTCGCGAGCTACCCTTCTAACTAAGTAACATGTTCTGTTTCACAATATCATACTACCATTGCATGATTGCATGATATCTTATAATATACTATTATGGGCCAGACCAAACCCCCTCAATCTACATCAAGGAGATATCCTAGATCCTATTTTGTTTTATTGTATTTAAAGGCAGGTGTAAGGTGTTGTGTTCCAGATGTGATTTGATTGGCCCACCACTAGGTTTTAAGCAACACACACTTTATTTTTATAACACAAAAGAATTGGAATAACTTTGACTTTAACTCTATTGAAATACTTAACAAAATGATATATTAGTTAAATAATAATCATAATCAACTGTTCCAATATAGTAGTATCTCGCAAACACACTTAGCAAAGTCAAACTCAGCAGAATAGATTCCCTTCACATGATATCTCATTTCAGCCCAGGAGAAAAGAAAAGCAAAAGAAACAATCTAGCAGGAACTTTCTTCTGGAACTGAATGCCTGTTTCTAACATTGTCCAGTCACTGAAACTAAGTTTTTAAAGACTGCCAAAATATGAATACAGCATGATGCAATTCTAGTTGGTAAACAAAGTGGTACTGAACATTCTCATATTGGGTCCTCAGCATATTTCAGGAGCCAGCCCTAGGCTCACACCAGACAATAATGGTGATGATTTCTATGCATCTGAGTTCATTTTTGCAGAGCCAGTTCCTTTGAACAATGACAAATATCTCCTGTCCAATCCTGCTAATTGCCCTGCTGATCAGTAAATTCACATGACCCAGACTGTGTTGCAGCTGACTCCTCCCATATCTGGGCCTTTCACTGGACTGAGTGGAAATCCTTTAGATGTTCTTTTCCTCCAAGAATTTTTTTCTTCTTCCTTATCAAATCTAACTTCTAACTTACACCCATCATTGATCTCTATCTTTGCTATGGGTTTATCTATTAACAACTCGATGAGGTTAATGATTGACTTATTTCACATTTAGTCCTTGGCAGTATAATGTTAACAACATCGTATTTGGGTGACCTTTCCTTGAGAAAGAAACGTTTGTCTCTAACATATTGGCGTCACTGATAGATATGTATTCACATCCTTCTAAATTATTCACCTGTTAGGATGTTGTACTGTTTGGTGAACCTGGTACATCATGTTCTCCAAGCGGTAAGTTTGTTTGACAAAATGACTCATAAATGTAACCTGCGTTAAATCTAATAAATAATATCAGAAATTCTCATATGTTCATTGTAAAATAACCGATTTATTTAAACAAGGTCAAACATCATCTGTGCCTTGATGTCAAATTTCCATGTTGTTAGGTGAATAACAAGATGCAGACTAACATAGAACTATTCCAACTTCTTCCATTTCCAAATTTCTGCATTAATTCCACCTGAAATTGTGCAGATCACTCCATGCAGTCTATTTCAGAAATGATTGCCAAATCAAAATGTTCAATTTTAATTCACTCCAGTCTCGTTTTTAATAATGAATCACAATTCACCCCATTCATATTTCCAAGTCAGGATAGTCAATATTCTTAAAGAGAACATTAAGTGCATACTTACATCTGCTGTACTTATAACTGGGTATCAGAAATCAGCAGTTTGCAAGATATAATTGAAAAAATTTGACAAGTTACTTCAATGCATCATGTAGATTCTGTACATATCTTATGGTAAACTGAAGAGGGTGAAAGATGTCACTTAAGGCGATGATTGTGGTATCAGCCAAGACGGCAGTTCAAATGCAATTGATCTGCTACTTGTGTACAAATAATGTAAAGCTAGAAATTTGATCAGTGAAGGGTTTTGCTGAAAAGGAAAATATTGATTAGTTGCACAATGCAAAAGAGATACCAGAAGATTTCTGTGTCAAGTCTGCAGAGTTTCGGAGCTCACGGCAACTTCAAGATTTAAGACAATGGCACTCGTTAAGTATCACTTCAGCACCTAGAGCTGGAATGGAAGAGAGTTCGATTTTCTCTTGCTGGAGATGGTCATTGTCTGGATATTTATGTAGTACGAATGTTACTTGTCACGTATGAGCCCATATTTGGATATTTCCCAGGTCCAGCTGCACTTGTACGCCGTCTGCTTTAGTATTTAACGACTCACGAATGTGGCTCAGTATCACGCAATCATTAGTGAACATCTCCATTGATGAAGAGAAGGTCATTGATGAAGAAACTGAAGATGGTTGGGTCGAGGACATTGTCCCAGAGAACTCCTGCAGAGATATCCTTAAGCTGAGATGACTGACCTCGGTGCTCCTAAATTGTGCTTCTAAACTGTACAGACTTTGATGTGGTCAGGAGTTAAGTTATTCACTGCATAATTTCGAGGCTCTCGCTTCCCCTTGTAAACGTAGTATCTAACTTAAAGATTCGCATAGATTTCAAGTCAATGAGAAATCAAGATAATGTCAGATTGCTACATTTTCATTTCTGGGAAATTTAATTGCTCAGCACTTATTAACCTATTCAGAACTGTGAGATCAGGCAGAGAGGAAGAGCTATAGTGTTAGGAGACGGCTTACAAAAGTGTTTTTGTTGGCTGTAGATATCACAGCAGGATGCCGTGTGTGAAGGGGTCAGTGATGTCACTAAACGGCTGCAAGATATTGTGAAGGGTATCAGTGAACAGTCAGAGGTCCTCGTTCATACTGGTACTAACAAAATAGGTAAAAACAGAGAGAACATGTCCTGCAGTAATAAAGAACCTGGGTATCGGAGAGGGAAGCAAGATTTCAAATGCAATCTCGGTGCAATCTGCTAGTGAGTATAAGATGCACAAATAGTGTAGATGGATGTATGGCTGAAGAGTGGTTCCAGTTCTGTCAGTGCAGGTTTAAACTAATTTGGCAGGGAAAAGTGATTGTAGTCAGGGCATAGCAGTGGGTGATGCAGAGTCAAAGGTAAAAAAGCCAACTCCGTCTAGCAGTCAATGCATATATAGTTAACTTTACACGCAAGGGATTTTGGCAAGGTCGAATACATTTATTTTAATCCAAGAAGTTTCACAAGCATGCCTGATGAGTTGAAGATGCTGATTAGCATCTTTGCAATCTTTCAGCGAGGGGCAGGACAAGAAGTTCAATATTCCAGAGTATGGAATCTTTAGGAGAGACAGGGAGGGGAGTGAAAGAGGAGGTGACTTCACAATATTGAACAAGGAGACAAATAGTGAAATAATGAAGAATGACATCTTTAAATCTTCCGCATCAGTGGCATAATCGTAGACCTTAGAAACAAAAGGGTGCAATCATACTGCTGGGACCGGTCAATAGACCTCCAAACAGTCGGGAAGAGTTAGACGAGCAGATGTGTACACACATTTCAGACAATTGTAAATGAAATTGGGCAATATTAGTCGAGGATTTCAACTTCCTAATGCTTCCCAACTTCCTTCGGACAAATTGTGAAAGGCTTAGAGCTGGTGGGAATTCTTCAAATGCACTCAGGAGATCTTTTTCAGTCAGCATGCAAAAGTTCGACAAGAACCACTGGACCTAATGATACTGAACAAAGCCAGACAAGTGGTAGCATTGTCTGTGAGAGACCATTTCAATGGTAGAGACTGTACCTCACAAAGATTTAAAGAAGTCAACGAAAAGAACAAAGATGGGGCAGAAATAATGATTTGGAATTTAATTTATTTTTGATTTTAATGCGATAAGACAAGATCTTACCAATGTGAACCGGAAAAAGTAAAATCTTCATTGGTGCAGTGGACCTTATAAAATGGAAACAGAGATTGTGTAGACAACATTTACTCACAAGGGTGAAGAGTGGGCCCAAATATTATCGAGAACCATGGATATCACAGAATGTGCAGATCTGGATCAGGAATAAACATGCTTCTGCTAGAATCCAGGGGTTCTGAATAGCAGAAGACCGCGACGTGTGTAGAAATTTCAAGTGGTTAACTTAAAAAAAGATTAGAAAAGCAAAGAAGGGGCATGAACAAACAGCAACAAGTGAAAGAAAAGAATTTCCAAAGGCATTTTTAGACATATTAGAGGCACGAGTATAACCATGGTAAGTCTGGGATGCATTTCTAGAAAAATAAAAAGTATCCGATGAATGGTAGAATATGAGGCAGTACAAAGCATTAGAAGAATTTTGGTATACTTATCTACAGGTTATCGAAGGCAACACGACATGTGAATAAAGTGCAAGGCCTTTGGATACTTTCCTTTTTTGGCGTGGCGAGAGGAGTTAGGTTATGATAGAGCTTTATAAGGTGTTGGTGAGGCCACAGCTGGGGTCCCATGTGCAGTGCTGCTCCTCGCACTGTAGGAAGGATATGATTGCACTGGAGATTGTTTAGAGGACATTCACCAGGATGTTCATGTGCTGAAGCGTTTCTGCAATGACAAGAGATTAGATAGTCTAGGTACTTTATTGTTAGAGCAGAAGAGGCTGAATGGGGTCTTGATTGAGATGCAAAAATGTATGAGTCCCACAGGATAGATAGGAAAAAACTGCTCCATTTAATGGAGGGGCAGTCATCAGTGGCATAGAATTAAAGAGCAGGAAGTTTAGAGGGATTGAAGGAGGATTTTCTTTTCACATAGAAAATGGGGAATCTGGAATTCATTCCCTGAAAGGTGGGAGACATGGGAACCACTGCAATATTAAAGAAATGTTTGGGCCATCACTGGAACTGCCATTGCATATGGGATGAAGGCTGGGAAATTGACCTAGGATAAATAGGTACATAGCCGTGGCTGATACATTTGCATCATCGTTAGCCACGGGTGAGGTCCTGGAAGACTGGAGGGTAGTGAATGCTTTGCCCTTATTCAAGAAGGGCTACAAAGAAAAAGCTGGGACTTATAGATGAGTAGGCCGAACATCTGTGGTAGATAAGTTACTTGAAAACATAGGGATAAGACATGCTTGCATTTGGAAAGACAGGGTTTGATTAGGAGTAGTCAGTATGGCTTCGTGTGTGGGAGATCATGTCTCACAAATTCGTTACAGTCCTTTGAAGTCATCAGGAAGGTTGATGAGGGCAGGGTGGTAGACATTGACTATATGGATTTCAGTAAGGCCTGTGATTCCACATGGAGACTGCTCTGGAAGGTTAGATCACATGGAATCCGGGGAGAATTGGCAAATTGGAAATACCATTAGCTTTCTGGTAGAAAGAAGAGAGTAATAGTGGAAGGATGCTTGTTGGACTGGAGGCCTGTGACCAGTGGTGCACCTCAGGGGTCGATGCTGGGCTCATTGCTGTTTGTTATCTATATCAATGATTTGGATGAGAATGTACAAGGCATGATTAGAAAGTTTGCGGATGACATTAAAACAGGTGGTACCATGGAGAATGAGGAAGGTTAGCAGAAATTGCAGCAGGATCTTGATCATCTGGATAAGTGGGCCGAGAAATGGCAAATGGAGTTTAATATAAATAAGAGTGAGTTGCTGCATTTTGAAAAGTCAAATCGAGGTAGGGGTTTCATGATGAAAGAAGTGTAGTGGCATAGAGAGGCCTTGGAGTTCAGGTGCACAGTTGTCTGAAAGTGGAGTCACGGGTAGACAGGACAGTGAAGAAGGCTTTTGGCACATTGGCTTTCATCAGCCAGCACATTGAGTAGTTAGGAAGTTGGGAAGTTATGGTGCAGCGTACAGGACATTGGTGAGGCCGCACTTGGAGTATTGTGTTCAGTTTTGGTCACCTTGCTATAGGAAGGATGTTATTAAATGGGAAAGAGTGCAGAAGAAATTTACAAGAATGCTGCCAGGACTCAAGGGACTGAGTTATAGGGAGAGGTTGGACAAATGAGGACTTTTTTCTTTAGAGTGTAGGATACTAATGGGGGGATCTAATAGAAGTGTATAAGATCATGAGAGGTATGGACAGGGTGAATGTGCTCAGTCTTCTTCCCAGGGTGGGAAATCGAGGACTAGAGGGCATCAGTTTAGGGTAAGGGCCCGTCTCCATGCTGTAGGACTCTATGACTGGCAGACAAGAATGACAGATGATCCTTTTTCTGCACTATAAATCTCTATGGCCCTATGATTCCAAAATCTCTGACTCATCAACAAAGAGTGATTAGCTCATTTACAGCAACTGTTGGGAAAATTGATTACCTAGAGTCCATACAGCGTGTAAACAGGCCATTCGGCCTAACAAGTCCATACCAACACTCAGATGGGCATCACACACAGACCCATCCCCCACCCAATATTTCCCATGGCTAACACATCTAATCTATACATCCCTAGCCACTATGGGGCAAGCTAGCATGGCCAATCCATCTAACTTGCACATCTTGACTGTGGGAGGAAACTCACGCAGACAAGGTAAGAATATGCAAACTCCACACAGACAGTCGCCCAAGGGTGAATTCAAATCCAGGTTCTTGGCACTGCCGTGCTAACTACTGAACCACCGTGATTAATATTATCTTCAGACTGAAGATTAGACTTAAGACTTAATGTGGGCTATCACCGCTGCCAATATTGTCACAAAAGGATGCATAAACAGTAGGGATACTCGAGAGTGCGCAGTCAAGTACAAATTTGAATGGCTTTTCGCTACTTATCACAAAAAACGTCTGTAGGATACGTACTTCGAGGCTCGGCCTTCTTTGTTAGTAACGGTGCCCTTGATCCAGTCACGGCAATAGCCAATGAACTGCATCGCCAAGAGTGCACTCTGCACTTACGGACATCATTGCTTCTTCAAAGTGGTGTGCGGGGACATAAAGGAGGGTGTCAGTTGTTAATCTGCAGATAATTCCTTTGGCAATAAAGTTTACTGGAGTCTGGATTCTATGTAGAATAAATTTGTTTTTACTGTTCGCATCTCAGCCACTCCATCTGATAGTTGTTTCCAGTAGTAGTGCAAGAGGCACCCAGATCTTTGATATAGGAATCTAACACCGTAATCTAACTACGGTTGGGTATTCACTGAAGATATCTAACTGAGGCATTTAGTTTATTCGTCTGTGAGCAACTCTGGTTTTCTACTACACAGACCAATTCTATGACTCCCTCTGCACAGACTCAGTGAGTAGAGACCCATTGTTATCAGTTCAGAATAATTCTCTGTTGCTCTGAAGTCATAATAATGACAGCCTCAGACTTTGACTTCCCATGTGCAGTTTCTCTTCCACTGTTACTCTATATGTAGTCTTTGCAACAATAGTGACACGCTCTGATTCCTTGTGTGCAGAATCTTTAATACTATCACACTACGTGACTCCGCATGTGCAGTACCTTCAATACAATGCAACTCTCCGAATCGCTATGTGCACTGCCTTTAATACTGTCACTCCCTATATCTTGCCATGTTAAGCATTTTTTTTGTTCCCCTTATTCAGTATATTTAATACAGTCCTATTAGTATTTATATGCAGTGTATTTAATACAGTGCCTCTCCTTGACTCTCTTTATGCAGTATCATTTATACAATACAACTCTGTAAGTTCCCATGTGCAGTATCTTCAATACAGTGACTCTGTGTGACTCTCTATGCAAATGTTTCTAAGAGCAGTCCTGCTCTATGACTCTATGTACAATGTGATTCCGAGGGGCCAACATCTCTTCAGGTATTTAAATCTTTTCCCATTTTTATTTCACTGCTTAATTTTACATCTAATTACATTACATTTAATATGTGCTGTGTTGCAACATTTTATTTTGTGCGGATTCTTTATTCATTCACATGACGAGGGCGTCGCTAGCTAGGTAGCATTTATTGCCCATCCCTAATTGCCCAGAGGGCAGTTGAGAGTCAACCACATTGCTGTGGGTCTGGAGTCACATATAGGCCAGACCGGGTAAGGATGGCAGTTTCTTTCCCTAAAGGACATTAGTGAACAGGATGGGTTTTCCTGACAATTGACAATGTATTCACGGTCATCATTAGATTATTAATTCCAGATATTTATTGAATTCAAATTCCACCATCTGCTATGGCAGAATTCGAACCTGGGTCCCCAGAATGTTATCTGGGTCTCTGGATTAACAGTCCAGCGATAATACCACTAGGCCATCCCCTCCCTGGCTGGATGGATTAATTAAAACAGCTGGCCAGTTGCTCTAAGATCTATCTCTATGGAATTTATGTGTGATCATGTGGAGAATTCTCTTGCTCCTGTTAAAGCTCCTTTCCACATGGCATTCCGCAGTGTAAGTGGGAGAGTCACCGATGACACTTGCATGGATCAGGAGCACTACAAAGTCAGAGAAAATGAGCAGGTTTGATACATCAGCTTGGGATATGGAAAAGTTTCGCCATAAAATGCAAGAGATTTACAATCCAATCCTGACTGCTGTTTGTGTGCCCAGTAAGTGTCTACGTCTCAATATACTAACTCTGCTAAAAGAAATTGCACTCTGACAATGTTGTTGCAAATGAATGACACCTCATTAGCGCTAAGCACTTCCACAGCTAATGATTCTCTAGACTGAGGTATTCCTATTAAATGTGTTATTTCTCGTTTGCACTAATGTTGTCATTTAATCACGAGAAACAGCATTTGGGTAATTCCTGGTTAATATCTGTATTGCTGCTAATTCTACAAACTGTATTTCATTGTGAGAATTATTTTATTTCCCCATCACTCATCGCAAAATCTCCATACACAGCTATTCAGTCCATCAGCCAGATTTAAATTCATAGTTGTTCTTGTCATTAAAACGCAGGAAGGCATGCTATTACTTTTCCTCTGAATGCAGTGAGTTCTTGTTTTATCCTCGGTTTGGATATGAAAAGGTTTTATTTATTTCTCTATGTGCAATGAATAATGCATCACCATTTTCACCGTTTCTACTGCACCATTCGATCTTGTCATCATGAAATGACTTGCTTCTAGATTGGAAATCAAAAATTTAGATTCTGACTGGTTTTAGGAAATGTCCTGAAACAAAAAGAGATCACAGATACAGTTTGAACGATTGTATATCAGTAACTTGCGAGTCAAATGAACTATAGTGGTTGAGATCACTTTCATCTATTTTGCTTTGCATGAATGTCATTGAAACTAAAGTTATCTTTGAGAAGTGAGTCAAATATCATAGAAACCCTAGTGTGGAAACAGGCCGTTCGGCCCAACAATTCCACACCGCCCCTCTGCAGAGCATCCCACCCATATCCATATAACCCAATAATTCCCATGTCTAATCTACCTAATTTACACACCCCTAGACAATATGGGCAATTTTGCATGGCCTATCCACCTAACCTGCACATTTTTGGTCTGTGGGAGGAAACTGGAGCACCCAAATGGAAACCCACGCTGACACGGAGAGAATGTGCAAAGTCCACACAGACAGTTGCCCGAGGCTCGAAATGAGCCCGGGTTCATATTGCTGTGAGGCTGCAGTGCTAACCACTGACCAACCGTACTGCCTGTATGTTGTAAATGTTTGAGTGTACTAATATGCAACCACTGTTTTGCAATTAATTTATTTCCTTCTCGTCACAGCTATTATTATAGAACACTTACAGAGCAGAAAGAGGCCATTCAGCCCAGAGTCTGTTCCAAATGTCCAAAGAGCATCGCACCCCATTCCCGCATTTGCCATGGCCCCTCGCCCGCACATCCCTAGACACAATGGGGAAAGTTTTAGCATGGCTAGTGCAACTCATCCGCACATCTTTGGAATGTGGGAGGATGCCGGAGCATCTGACAGATAATCGTGCAGACACAAAGAGAACAAGCTCCACACAGTCAGTCAGCCAAGTTTGGAATCGAACCCAGGTCCTTGATGCTGTGAAATAGCACTGCTAACTTCTGACCTATCACGCCACCCCAAATCACTGACCAGATTCTCTCAGTAATGCAAGCTTTAGTCCCCATCAAGTTTGTTTTTCCCTCTCTTTTACTGTAAAAGTTTCTATCTGATCACAATTGTGATATTCTGAGTAGTGGGACTATTTTCAAAATTGCCTTAGACTCCTTTGAAGACCTGTCTATTTTTTAACTGAATGAATGTAAGAATAGCAGTATCCCTCCTGCTTCTTTCATATCATTTCTGGAATCTCCAAGCAATGGAAAACAAGATCTTTATGGAAAGTTTCTGTAGTCACGTTGAATCATCAGCTCTCGCATGAACAGAAAAACAAGGGGCCGGTATTTCCACTTGTTGCAACTAATTATTATCCTTGTTTATGTAAAATAAACTGCCATATTGGCAGTGGATTGACAAAGAAAAACATTGCCAATGGTTTCTGATCCTGATCTATTTGTAATCAGCTTCTTCAAACATTTCCCTGAACTGACAGTCTTCCTAGTGGATTCCAGTCACATGGCGGAATCTGCTGAGCTGAAAGAGGAACTTGGGCACATACCGCGTGGTCTTTAAAAACTGAGAAAGAGCAGGTACCTGGGCTGATCTGCCATCAGTTACATCGCATATCAGGTGGTCATGAGAAGCAGAAAATTGAACTAATTCTTCACTAATTAAACAGGTTGATTAGATCATGGTCAGAAGCGTAAAGCTAGGATTTTTTTTTCCATTCAACTCAGATCTTGAGTAATGATAGCGATAAAACTGTGAAGCTAGGAAACGGTTCAGTGTCATTGAAGTTAGTTCTACTCCTCAAAATTACATACTTTTGCCATTTTCTTGATGGGTTAATGCATAAAGCAGCTTTTTATTGTAGAATAAGTGCAATGGTCAGTTCAATTGCAGACAATTAATGCTCTCCCTTAAACATCTTTGTTCTTATGTAATTAAACTTAAAATAATAACTTGCATTTGTAATTCAATCTATAGAATTGTAATCCCGCTTTTCAGAATAAGGAAATCATTTCTTCACATTACTGAATGCATCAGTATATTTGCAGTTCACAATCAGTATACAATCAATTTGACATACTTCTTCAGTGAATTGATCTGAATTGAATTGAATTAGCTTTATTATCACACGTACTCAAATGAATACAGCAAAAAGTTTATATGACCCCACTTACAGCGTGATCTTAAGTACAAAAGTACTGAGGAACAGCTTACAAGATCTTAGAAAATAAAAAGTCCAGCTTTGCAGAATAAATGTTCAGAACAGTGGTCTTCCAACAGCGACCATGTTGGCACCTCGCCTACAGCCCACACAGGGCTTTCGATCCAGACCCCACTGGGCTTCACCTCGAGGATCATGAGGCTGGGAGATCACTTTGAAATCATGTCGAGACCGGGAGACACTGAGGCCATGCGAGATCGAGTGACCACCACGTACCGCTGGAAGACGGCCACACCGGACTTTGAGGATGTCATGTCTGGAGGCTATAATGCCTCCTTATTATCTGCCAAATGTATGATTTCTCTAGTAATCTCCATTGTCTGGAGTTAACATAGTGACGATGGTGATTTTGTGCCAGGGAAATTACGGAATTTCAAAATGTATTTGGTATGTATGCTCGTTTCTTGTTGACTGTGGTAACAGTTGGCCATCGCTTTACTGAGTATTGTGGCCAATTCCCATTCGGTCGGCGGAACCGTTTTATTTCATTATTCCACCAGAGGACGCTCTGTCGTTGTCCTCCCCTTCAGTTTTAGTTGTCATAACGAAAATAGATTGCTGCATGAAATATGCCACTTTGTTTTACAAATACATAAAGGGCAATGGAATATCTAAGGATAGAATCAGGGCATAACTGCCATTACGATCCATGCTTGTTGCCAGAAGACTTCTGCATGGTTCATAAGGAATCATTTCAAATTGTTTTCTTAAGAGAGGGGTTGCAAAAGAATATGGAATGATTGATAAAATTAGCATTATGAAAGAGAAAATGCAAACTTCTGAACATTTTTGAGTGTGGAAACATCGTGAGTAGAGAGAAGGATTTGCAGTGTGTATTCACAAATGATCAAAAGTGATTGGATAATTAAATCAAGAGGCGAGGAAAATAAATGTTCTGAAGAATGGATTGTAACAAGTGGGATGTTAAGTTTCAACTGTCAACAATATAGGTTAGGTCCGATATGAAGAACAACGCCGAGCTCAAACTAACAGATATAGGATACTATTGATGCAGAAGAGGATTTAAAGGAGAATTAGATGCCAGTTGCAGAAATTGGAGACTTTTGGTTGAAGAGAATTGGTAGGTTTGTTGTGCCTTCTTTGGATCACGGGAGGCTGCAGGGAAATCGAATTGAAGTGCAAACTTACAAATTATCTATTTAGATTCAAAAAGAAATCCAAATTTCCCTCGGTTTACGAGTCACTAGGAAGGTAAGATATAGAATTTTTACAGCGAATGTAAGGACATTTCTGAATTGTAGAGAAAGGAAGTCTCTTTCTCGTCAGTGGTTGGAAAGCTATGGGAGAGAATTCTTAAGGGTAGGATATGCAGCATTTGGAAATCATGACCTAATTAAGTAGAGACAACATGGCTTTGTGCGGGGCTGGTTATGTTTTATTAACTTGATTGAATTTGTCGAGATGACAAGAGTGACCGATGAGCGTAAAGCAGCGAATGTTGTTTACATGGATTTTAGTAAGGCTTTTGACAAGGTCCTTCATGGTAAACTCATGCTGAGGATAAAGATGCAAGGATTCCACAGTGACTTGACTGCTTTATTTCAGAATTGGTTTTCCCAAAGAAGACAGAGGGTAACGATGGAGGGTTGTTTATTACTGTCTGGACGTCCGTGACTAGTGGTGTTCCACAGAGATCCATTCTGGGAACTCTGCTGTTTGTGATATATATAAAAGTATAAATGGCTTTGATGGGTGGGTTAACGTACGTTTGCAGATGCCACAAAGATTGGTAGAGATTTGGACTGTGTAGAAAGTTGTCAAAGGACACAGCGCGATACAGATCAGTTTCAGATATAGGTGGAGAAATAGCAGATGAAATGTAATCAGGGCAAGTGTAAGATGCTACACTTTCAGACATCAAATGTAAAGAGAAAGGATACAGTTAATTGCAGGACCGTCAACAGCATTGATGTAAGAGGAGTCTTGGGTTCCTAGTCCATAGCTCCTTGAATGTGGCCACAGAAGCAGATAAAGTGATAAAGAAGGTATTTGGCATGCTTGTCCTCTTTAATTGGTGTATTGAGTACAAGAATCAGGAAATGATGTTGCAGCTTTATAAAACATTAGTTAGGCCACACTTAGAAATTGCATTCAGTTCTGGTTGCCACATTACAGGAAGTGTGTGGAGGCTTTGGACAGGGTGCAGAACAGGTTTACCAGGATGCTGAGATAGTAGGAACTGCCAATGCTGGAGAATCTGAGATAACAAGGTGTAAAGCTGGATGAACACAGCAGGCCAAGCAGCATCAGAGGAGCAGGAAAGCTGACATTTCGGGTCTGGACCCTTCTTTAGAAAA
>NC_063366.1:767743-810324 GCF_021869965.1 Rhincodon typus
TTTTCTAAAGAAGGGTCCAGACCCGAAATGTCAGCTTTCCTGCTCCTCTGATGCTGCTTGGCCTACTGTGTTCATCCAGCTCTACACGTTGTTTCCCAGGATGCTGACCGGATTAGAGGGTATGAACTATAAGTGGGTTTCTCTGAAGCTGCAGAGGCTGAGGGAAGACCTGATAGAAGTTTACAAAATTATAAGATGCATAAAAAGGATTGACAGTCATAATCCATTTCCCAGAGTTGAAATGTCTGATACGAAAGCACATGCATTTAAGCTGAGGGAAGAAAGTTCAAAGGAGTTGTGTGGCAGGTGCCTGGAATATGCCTCTAGGGGTGGTGGTGTAGGCAGATACGATCGGGCTGTTTAAGGGGACTTTAGATGAGCACAAAAATAGCAAAGAATTAATGGATATGGACCGTGAGCAAATGGAACGGATTACTTAAATTTAGCATCAAGTTTGGCACAATATATTATGCTGTACTGTACTGTTCTATGTTCTATGTCCTACGCCCTCTTGTCAAGACAAAACCGGAGTACCGCATGTAACATTCTTCCTCTTGAATTAAGGAGGATACTTTTCAAAAATGATCCAATCACAGGCATGATCTCTGAAATTTGTCTGCACTTAACAACCAATGTTTTGCAGGAGTTTCTCTTCTTGGAACAGCCAATGAATTTCGTTGAACAAAGACAGAAGTTGCTGGAATAGCTCAGCAGGTCTGGCAGCATCTGCGAAGAAAAAAACAAAGTTAACATTGCGGGTCCGGTGACCCTTCCTCAGAACTGTTGGTAGCTGGGAAAATATCGGTTTAATGCAGAAAATAAGGAGAAGGATGGGATAGGGAGTAAATGATAGGATAGCACCTGAACAGAGAAAAGAGCAGTTGGATAGACAAAGGAGTTGATAACGATCTGGCTAGGAGGATGAATAGTTGTTAATGGGGACTATTAGTGACTAACAATCGGTAGTGTGTGGTAGGCTATGTGATAAGACCTGGTGTGTGGGGTGGGGGGTTAGGACATGAGAGGGTTTAGACCCTAAAATTATTGAACTCAATATTGAGTCCAGAGGGCTGCAGGGTCCCCAGGCAAAAAATGAGGTGTTGTTCCTCCAGCTTGCGCTGGGCTTCACTGGAACACTGCAGCAAGCCAGAGACAGAGATGTTGGCCAGGAAACAGGGTGGTGCATTAAAGTGGCAGGCAACAGGTAGTTCAGGGTCTTTTTTGTGAGTAGAACGTAGATCTTCTGTGAAGTGGTCACCCAGTCTATGCTTTGTTTCCCCAGTGAAGAGGAGACCACATTGCGAGCAACGAACGCAATAGACTAGATTCTGGGAACTGCAGTTGAAGTGTTGCTTCACCTGGAAAGTATGTTTGGGCCCTTGGATACTGGGGAGGGAGAAGGTAAATGGACAGGTGTTGCACCTTCACTGGTTGCAGAGGAAGGTGTGGTGGGGCTGTGGGGGGTGCCGGGGGTTGAAGGAAATGTGGACCAGGGTGTCCTGGAAGGTATGGTCCCTGCAGAAGGTGGACAAGGGAGGGGAGGGGAATATGTGTCTGGTGATGGCTCTCACTGGAGGTGGCAGAAATGGCGTCTGATGATCCTCTGGATGTGGATGCTGGTGGGATGGTAGGTAAGGACAAGGGGAACCCTATCATTGTTGCAGGAGGGAAGAGAAGGGGTGAGGGCAGAAGTGCAGGAGATCGGTCAGACCCAGTTGAGGGCCCTGTTGACAACGGTGCTGGGCATTTCAGACTCTCCCTTGTCAGAGTTGGCCTCATCTGAACATATGTGATGGAGACGGAGGTACTGAGAGAATGGAGACTTTACAGGAAGCAGGGTGTGAGGATGTACAGTCCAGGTAGCTGTGGGAGTCAGTGGGTTTACAGTGAATATTAATGGCCAGTCTATCCCCAGAAATGGAAACAGATGTCACGGAAGTGAAGGGAGGAGTCAGAGATAGACCAGATGAAAGTGAGGGCAGGGTGGAAATTGGAAGCGAAATCGATAAACTTTTCCAATTCCAGATGAGAGAAGGAAGCAGCACCGATGATATTACCAATATATCAAAGAAAAGAGGTGTGGGTGGGGGCCGGAATAGGACTGGAGCAAGGAATGTTCCACGTATCGCATGAAGAGACAGGCCTAACTAGGGCCCATGTGGGTACCCATGGCCACCCCTCTTACCTGAAAAAAATGAGAAGAGTTCAAAGAGAAGCTGTTGAGGGTGAGGACAAGCTCGGCCAAGCAGAGCAGGGTGGTGATGGACAGGGATGGTTCGGGCCTTTGCTCCAGGAATAAGTGGAGAGACTAAGGCCCTCCCGGTGGGGGATGGATGTATAAAGGGATTGCAAATCCATGGTAAAAAGGAAGCAGCTGGAACCTGCAAACTGGAAATTTTGAAACCGACGTTAGGTATCAGATGAATCATGGATGTACATAGGCAAGGATTGGGCCAGGGGAAAGAAGACTGAGTCAATGTAGGAAGATATGAGTTCTGTGAGGCAGGAGCAGGCTGAAGCAATGGGTCTGCCCAGACAATCCTGTTTGTGGATTTTTGCAAAGAGGTAGAAGCGAGTTACGAGGGTCTGGGGTCTATCAGCTTGGAAGCACTTGTGGGGGGAGGTCACCAGATGAAATGAGATCAGTTCCCATAGTGGATACAATGGCCTGATTCGTCATGGTGGGTCACGGCCCAGGGGAAGATAGGAGTAAGTATTGGCGAGTTGGCACTCAGCCTATGCAAGGTAGAGGTCAGTACGCCAGACTACAACAGCACCACCCTTATCGGCAGGTTTAATAACAAAGGCAGGGTTAGATCTGAGTGCACGGAGTGCAGTCAGTTCAGAGGGAGATAGGTTGGATTTGGTGAGGGGGCAGAGAAGTTGAGGCGACCAATGTCACGTGGGCAGTTCGAAATGAACAAATCAAGTATAGGTAAAAGGCCGGAGGGAGGGGTGCCTACCGAGGTTTTCCCAGCTACCATCAGTTCTGAGGAAGGGTCACCGGACCCAAAACATTAACTCTAACTTTTTATTCATAGATGCTGCCAGACCTGCTGAGCTTATCCAGCAACTTCTGTTTTTGTTTCAGATTTACAGCATCCACATTCCTTTCAGTTTTTTTTATAAGTTTCAGTCATCTGGCTTCTTCAGCTCCACAGTCTAAGACTGCTCCCACTGCAATAACTACTCACCACAGGCTGCAATTCGCTTCCACCCAGCCGCTCAGCCTGCTTCATGTATCGTTTCACAACAGGGTCTGAACCCGGCACTGCCCTCTGAGACAGGTCTGAAATCTAAATTTTGAATTAACAGCCGTCACTGCCAGAGCTGCAAAGTGGCCGTGATAAAAAGGTGCAATAACATCACAGTCTTATTTCTGTCGTTTTTTTTTAACAAATGAATCTGCTTTAATCTGCCCAAATTCCTGCTCACCCAAAGCCAATGTTTTGAAAATGCCTTACATCCTGTCAAGCCAGTGTCCTGCCTAAAGTGCGCCGCCCCCTCTAATAGACACAAAGCCCGGCGTGTATCTACCGAGTGAATAATAAAGATTTCATGTGATTTCATAGAGTTACAGAGTCATACAGGATGGAAACAGACCTTTCAGTACAACGTATCCATGCGGAACAGGTTTCCACAAAATGAATTAGTCCCATTGACCTGTGTTTGGTCCATATCCTCCTAAATCTTTCCTATTCATGTGCCTATCTTTTAAATGTTATAACTGGACCTTGCATCTACCACTTCCTTTGGCCGTTCAATCCACAAAGAACCATCTGTGTATGCAAAGGTTTCCACTTCAGGTCCATTTTTAATTTTTCTCATTGCATCTTAAACATCTGTGCTCTAGTTTTGAACTCCCCTACCTGAGGGGAAAAAAGCTTTGCTAATCACCTTATTTATGCCTATCATGATTTTATAAACATCTATGAGGTAACCCCCTCAACCTCCAATGCTCCAGTTGAAAAAGACCCAGTCTTTCCTGATGCACCTTATAACTCAAATCCTCCATTCCCAGGAACATCCTTGTATATCTATTCTGCACCCTTTCCAGTTTAATAACATCCTTCCTTTAGCAGGATGTGTGGAACAGTACGCAGTACTCCAAATGTGGCCTTACCAATTTACTGCACAGCTGCAATATGACATCCCAACTCCTGTACTCAGTGCTCTATCCAATAAATGCAAGCATGCCAAATGCCTTCTTCACCACCATGTATACCTGTATTGCAACTTTCAAGGAAATATGCGCCTGTGCCCCTCAGTCTCTCTGCTCGACAACACTCTCCAGGGACCTACCATTAACTTATAAGTCCTGCCCATGCTTGTCTTATCTGAAACCAATTCACTAATTCTGATTCCTGACTTACAGTTTACTTTGTTGGAGGGTGTGGACTGACATTTTTGCCCAAGACACACCTGAGATGAGAAATGTGGGTTTGGATGAGGATTCAAGAGTTCAGTTTCTGTACTTGAACAAATCATAAATCTTAAGGTTTAAAACATGGATAGTGCTGCCATGTTAGGTTAGAACAGCATTAATATTTGCTGACATAACCCATGTTTAACCCCATCAATGGTCAACTTGCAAACGAACCCCTATCACACCCAACCCACTACCTCAATCTGAAAATGTAAGGTGGATACCTAAAATTGGATTGAAATCTCATAAACGTCCTCCTGAATGATTAACAATGATTGTTTATTAGTTAAATTATCATGAGGCAGCAAACTGGGAATTCTCCGATATCTATGTCTTCAGATTGGTTCTTTGGCCTGATTGGAAATTCAATTAGTTTCATGAGATTTCATACAGCTAGGCTGCTCAAATCATCTGAGGAGAATTATGACGTCTATCATCAGTAAAGACAACGTTCCACGTTGTACACAGGAATTGAGACTTCCATCGTAAATCAAACTGATTTGGCATTTTCCCTGTTTGCAATTCATTCCTAGATTTAGAAAGGATAGCAGAACAGGTTACTTCCCATAAAGAGTAACAAAATTCGAATTATTAACTCTCTGGTACTAAATGAAAATCTCAAAAGCAGTTTAACCTTAAACTCTTCATAATTGTTAAAGATCCGGTAAAAAAAGAAAGGATGATTTATTATTAGGTATAATTGTGTGGTGTAATAACAGAGATTTGTACATATGCCAATTATGGAAATTACACAGAACTGTGAAATGTGCAACAGTTTGGAACTAAGTGCTAAAATGTCGGGTTCTGGTATGCAATCAGTCATTTTCTGATTTTTAAGTGGTTCAAATCACCCCCAAATCCCTGGTTCTAGACACTGGACTTATTTAGGGAATGTGAAATGAAGAAGACTGTAGACAGGTGATTCAGGGCAAAAGAATCTCTGTGTTTATTAAAAATACAAAAGATAAGTATAATACAAGATATATAGGTACATGCAATAAACAGGGAAATTAACACAATCAGCTATACAGAGGACAGTAATATTGTTGGTTCTTTGATTTGGTTCTACAGATACAAAGTATTGATTCTACAGATGCACCATTGAAAGCATACTGTCCGGGTGCATAATGGCCTGGTATGGCAATTGGTCTACCCTGGACCATGAGAAACTACAGAAGGTAGTGTGTACAGCCCAGACCAACACGGAAACCAATGGTCCATCCATGGATTCTATTTACATGGCTATTCTATTTACAAGAAGAAGGGTCCAGATCCAAAACATCAGCTTTCCTGCTCCTCTGATGCTGCCTGGCCTGCTGTGTTCATCCAGGTCTACACCTTGTTATCTCAGATTCTCCAACATCAACTGTTCCTACTATCTCTGGCATAGAGAAGTGATCAATGCTCCATGAAGAATAATTTGTAACACCTGGTTGTCGCTGTATGATAGGTCATAGGATCGTAGAGTCATACAGCATGGAAACAGATTCTTCACTCCAACTCATCCGCACTTACCAGATATCGTAAATTGATCAAGTCCCATTTGCCAGCATTTGGCCCATATCCCTCGAAACCCTTCCTATTCATATACCCACCCAAATACCTTTTAAATATTGTAATTGCACCCGCCTCTACCACTTCCTCTGGTAGCTCATTCCAAACACATACGACCCTCTGCATGAAAAAGGTTGCCCTCAGGTCCCTTTTTAATCTTTCCCCTCTCACCTTAAACCTATACCCTCTTATTTTGGACTCCCCTACCCTTAAAAACAAACCTTGCTATTCACCTTACCTGTGTCCCTCAGGAATTTTATTAACCTCAATAAGGTCACACCTCGGCCTTGGATGCTCCAGATGATAGGACATTTGAAACTGCTTGTCCAAACTGTTGTATGGTATAATTATTGAATTAAATATGGACATAGGTGAAACCAATTAGGAGCAGAAGTAGCCATGCCAACAATTGAGTCTGCCCAACTGTTCAATAAAACGTGGCTGGTTTGATTTCAACTAAAGCCTAATTTCCACTCTACCCCTTCACATTTTCACTTACTTCTCAATTTAAAAAAGTCCATGTAACTGAAAATGAAAACACGCATTAGTCTTACCTCTACTGTTCAATAAGAAGAATTCCGCAGAGGGAAGATTGGCTGAGAGAAATGATAAATCTCCATATCACCGTTTTAAGTGAGTTATCCCTTACTTTTTTTTAAATAATACCCCAGGTTCTACACTTTCTGATAAAACTAAGCAACCATTCCTCATTCACCCTTCCAAGTAGCTGCAAGATATTTATACTTCCAAATGATCACCACACTTTCTTCTATACTCTAACTGATGAAAACTGAAAGATGATCCAAACTTTTGGTGTACAATTATGTTGTTTGTATAGATGTCCCCAGAATATGTGTTCTACCAAAAATGTCTACATAGTGATGCAAGTGATGTTCTAATTCATACTAGTATTGTACAGAAATCCGGTATTGAAGACACAGATACTTGGGGCAATATTCTACAAGTTTAAGAAGTACAATGAAACAGAAATTTCCCATGGATCATTTCAGGCAATTTATGGATAAAGATTGTATATTTATTTTGTATGATAACAGGATCAGCTTGGAAATCCTGGGGGCCAGGTCCTTTGCCAAACAAGACATTTGGCAATTCAACCTTCCAAATCGCCATTTCTCTCCTTGACTTTTCACCGTGTTCCTTTCATGCCAGTCCATCACTCAAAATAACGAACTCCCACCTGTGTCTAACACGTGCTAGAAATGCTGTGGAATTGTGTAGTGGCACAGAAAATCAGAGACTCTCAGTGGTATATGAGTGATACTGTGCACATGTTGGCAGCGTTTTCTGCGGAAGTGAAGACGGGGCTTCATAGGCATCTGGTATTCTTCGATACCTTTGTTCAAGTCCCAGATGGCGGTGGATAGGGCTTCTGTGTGGGAGCTCGTCCGCTCTGACCACTTTTACTTTTCGTTTTCTTTATTTTTCCTGGGTTTTTTTTTCTCTCTTATTTACTTGCCTTCTCCTGAGCTGGACAGCGTCAGCAGCAGCGAGAGTCCAGCACACGGGCCTCAATTGGCGTCAACATTGACCTTGAATGAGCTCATACTTATTTTTCCAGAGCGTGCAAGGGCCTGGAATTGGGGGCTGCTACATCGGCAGGAGAGGTAGGCCCAGGAATAAAAGATGGTGCCTGAGGATCGGCGACTTTGTTTTCAGTAGAGTCCAGTGCTTGCCGTGGCGAAACAGTGTTGGAAGGGCATCATGGTAACATCGACAAGGTGGGCCCAGCAGCAAGAAGCATAACTCTGATGATGGTTGGTCCAGTATAGATGGCAGAAAAGCAGTGGCGGAGGGATGATGGAGCAGGTGTTGTCAACATTGGTGACCTGGTTCAAGACTGATGGACTCTCTTCAAGCTATATCTTTCAATTCTTTTTACCCTTATTCTTCAATTGTGCAAAATGATGCTGTTTTGTGGTGACAGATGAAAGCTTTTCACTGTATTTTATTGTATTCTTACGTAAAATGAACGTGACAATAAAATCAAAACCTGTCATTGGATTGGCCTAGAGGATAATGTGAAAGCAGCTTTTTGTTCTGCATCTGTCAATTCCTACCCATCCTCAATAACGGGCTACTTTAACTTTCATCTAATATGCCACATTTTGTGGCTGCTGTGGCAGTTTTGTTTTTGCTGGACGATTAACCACAATATTCTTAACACATACGGTGAGTGCTTGATGAGATAGTATCAAACAACGTTGACTCAGTGTGTAAAGTGCACCGCAGCTGCTTAGGAAATGTTTGACAGGACACAAAATGTTCCCTTGTCTCGTTTCCAGAATGAAGAGACATTATTATCAATAAAGATTGCTGATGCTAGGTCTGTAGCCATTGGACTATACAAGGGGATGATATGTGAGCTTTTGGAAAATAAATATGAGAGTGATGTAACCAGAGAGGGTTGGTGCTAGAACAATAGGACAGATATCCATTTTAATACAAAGATAAGAATGATTGCCTATTAGTTTTTTCTCACTCTCACAGTTGTTAAAGTGTGGAATTCTTGTTTCCATAAGCTATTGGAGGATGGGTCCTGAAATATATACAAGTCCGAGGGGCTTTTTTTTTAGATAATGTTAGGTGAATGGACAGTTTATGCAATGCAAACAAAAATATAAAGGCGAGACCACGATCAAATCAATCATGATTATATTGAATGGTGAAGCAGCTCGAAAGGCCAAATGGTCAGTTCCTGCTCCAAGGTCCTAGATTCCTATGTTCTTAAAGAGAGAACATCCGACTGGCAAGAGCTCCTGATCAAACTCCCTGGTAAACATTTAATCTTATTCCCTTTAGTAACCTTGACCATAACTCTAATCCCTCTCGTATCCTAAACAAGCCAATCCATGCAGGTCCCTGCAGTAACATCAGTGCCGTCAAGGAATATGTCCTGTAACCTGCCAACTATTTCAGATAAGCATGTTCTTGAGTAACGGTGAATGGGTAGAAAAACAAACAGTTAAAAACAAATAAAATGTGGAACAATGATTCTCTTCAAAACATCAGTTTCACATCAACATTGATACAACGAGGTCAACCCCGTTTGGTCATTGGCAAAATTATTGGTATTTTCCCCGAGTTTTGCAAGTGGAACTTGACTGGGTGTCTGCTTAAGAACAAAATGGAGTCCTCTCGTCCCATCTTAATGAGGTTGAAGGGTGAAGTCAGGATGTAGATAGAGAAGAGAAATTGTGTGGTCCCAGAAAGTAGTAAAGTTGACTGATGTAGATGGGTCCAGGTGGCATGAGGGTGGACGAGATTCTGAGGCCTCAACTCAGGATAGAAACTGGAATTTTAAATTATCCTTACTGTTTATTGCGCTAGTCAGCTGTGCTTGCCAGTTCAGAATTTATTGTACTATAAGATGAACATTATTCATAATATCTACACCAAGCTATAACAACTCTGGCAATGTTTTGTGTATAATTGAAGCCACTCTACTCAGTATGAAATCTGTCATGTAAATCCTTTGGGCGTGATGCTCAGAATCATGCAATTGGAATTCATCCACTGTAGATGGCCAGCATTTTAATAGGTTGGTAATGCTTGTTGGGGCTGTGTGGCAAGGTAGTTACTGTGCACCTAATTCATACTGTATCTATCCAAGGTGTGTATGCACAGTTAGTGCATCATAGCCATTACTCTGTACCTACCCTGCTATAGTTGTCATGCCAATGTTTAATAGCACAGTAAACAGGGAGTTTTCTTTTATAAATGACACAATGTTTCTGTTGATGTTTCATATGGCAGCTAATGGTACTCAAACGTGTCTTTCTTTTATTATTTTGATGTAACTGCGTAGGACACGCTTTACCCTTTATATTTTACCTCAGATTGCTTTATGTAACAGTTCAAAGGGATTTGACTTTTTCTTCTGTCTTGTGTAGTACATAACTTTGAAGTGTTTGATGGGACAAGAGCATGAAGTTTTATTTTGTGCAAATAACTGACAGATGGGGACACACTTCTCTGCATAGCGGCTTGGTGTGGATTTAATCTGGATGTGCTTAACAGGGCATTTCATTTTGCAGGTTTGCTCTGTTTCTCCTCTCTGCTTTATACACCTTGAAGCTTTGGGAGGATTTCATGAAATAGTTGTCCGTATACAACATGTGTCATATCGTGTCTAAGAACGTGTGTTGGCACATTGCAGTGACGGTTTTCGTTCTAACTGGGATTAGATTGTTTCATTGCATGGTGCAGGGAGAACATAATACTGCATCCAACAGTGTTGTATATGCCATGGGAATGTTTATGTAGACATGGCATAGGTAGCATTAATGTGTATGTTTGCGGTCCATTACAAAAGTGAGATCTTGTTTTAGGGTCAGTGTAGATTGAGCTTTAGTCAGAATAGGACACATGTGATAACTACCTTGGAAGTTTCTGATGGTAAAATGTATCAGATGCATTACTTTAATTAAAGAATGCTGCATATTGCCTGAAAGCATTTAGAGAGAGCTTTATCTGTTCCTGACTTTTTCTGTACATACTCTAGAAATGTTCAAGGGCCATTGCAGAGTGAGCTCTATCTTGTATCTTTCCTGTGTCACATATGACTTTAAATTTTTCATACACTGGGAGAGAGTTTTCCTTTACTCAATTCTCACATCTAAAGACAGACTTCATAGAACACCTAAAAGCCTTTGATCTCTGAGGGCTATCAGCAAATTTGGTCAAATGCTAGCTTTGTAGCTGATCAATCAACTGATGATGAAAGCATTTTTTGTTAGTAAATACTACTATTTAACTTTGGTATGATAGGCTTACTTAAAAGGTTTGCCACAAAATGATTGTGTTTCTGGCACCACAGAAAAAAAAGTTGCAGAATTCATCGTGAACTGGCCAGCTTGACAAACTGTGACAAAAGACATTCAATCCAGGGAAGTGTGACACAATGTATTTTTGGCAGACAGGTAAGGAAATGGAGTAATAAATATTTTCTTTTGGAACAAATTTTAAATGAACAGGAATTTTTCAGCGCATGTCCAAATATCTATGTGCTTCAAAAAGGGGAGGAGATTATGGTGGACCTGTATAAAACATTTGGAGACTAAAGTGTACTTTCAACACCGACAATTCTCTCCATCGTTTTCTTTGGCATTACAGCCCAAATAATCAATTAGGTTCAGAGTAAGGGTGATAGTGCAAATCTAGATGTGGGCCATAATTTACAATTGAACTTTGCTGAACACCAGATTGGCAATCCTTGAAGCAAACAGACCTTACTCTAATATTACAATCAAAAGCAACACGTATTCAATAAGGCGTGCAAGAGAGCATACCAGGAGCAGCAACAAGCACAGTGAGAAGCAGGGGTTTGGCGGAGAGGTGGGGGGAAGTCCACAAACATACTCATTCCCAACTAAAGATAAGCCAGAGATCAGTGTATCAGAAAGGAAACACAGTCGCCATTTTGGAAATATAATCAGCCGTCAATGTCCAGTAATCTATCATGTTGCTTGAACGGGAACAGTTAATGGTTAAACATTGTGTCTGCGGATCTGTTAAAGTCTCTCATTTGAGCTGATGTCTAATAGCCAGCACTAATGCTCAACCGCACAAAACAGTTCAATGTTTAATATCTAGAAATGCCATTTGGGGCTGGCTGGTGGCAAATGTATCATCACTCTAAAAGAGGAATATTGGACTATGACTCAAAAATCAGAGGCACTTCTCACAGGTGTAATATAAATGTTGCAGCTTTCCCAAACCCAGATTCAGAACCGCTCTGGCTGGTTACACCATAACGAACAAAGTGGAAGATGATGAAATCGCTGCTTGTTTTTCTATATTTTTGTTCTTCCCTGGTAATGATTCATTCCGTTATGATTTGGAAACATTTTAGATGTAATAGGTTAGATGGAACAGATTTTGTCCAGTGCGTTCAGGAAGGATTCCTGACACAGTATGTAGATAGACCAACACGAGGAGGGGCCACTTTGGATTTGGTGCTTGGCAATGAACCAGGCCAAGTGTTAGACCTGTTGATGGGAGAGCATTTTGGCAGTAGCAATCATAACTCTGTTACTTTTACAATAGTTGTGGAAAAGGATAGGTACACACAGCAGGGTAAGGTTTATAATTGGGGGAAGGGTAATTACAATTCTGTTAGGCAAGAACTGGGTAACAAAAAATGGGAACCGATGCTGTTAGGGAAGAGCACTATTGAAATGTGGAGATTATTTAAGGAGTGCATACTGCGTGTGCTTGATATGTTTGTCCCTAGCAGGCAGGGAAGATGTGGTCGAGTGAGGGAGCCTTGGTTCTCAAGAGAGGTCGAACGACTGGTTAAGAGGAAGAAGGATGCTTATGTAAGGTTTAGGAAACATGGAATGGAAAAGGCTCTAGAGGGATACAAGTTATCCAGGAAGGAGCTGAAAAAGGGCTTAGGAGAGCTATAAGCGGGCATAAGAAAACCTTGGCAGATAGGATCAAGGAAAACTCCAAGGCTTTTTACACGTATGTGAGGAATAAGCGAATGACCAGAGAAAGGGTAGGGCCGATCAAGGATTGTAAAGGGAATTTGTGCACGGAGCCTAAAGAGATAGGAGAGGTCCTTAATGAATACTTTTCTTTGGTATTCACAACTGAGAGGGACCTGGGTGTAGAGGAGGACAGTGTGAAACATTCTGGTAGGCTAGAGGAGGTCGATATTAGTAACGAAGATGTACTAGGAATTTTGAGGAAGTTGAAGATAGATAAGTCCCCGGGGCCTGATGGGATTTATCCAAGGATTCTATGGGAAGTGCGGAAAGAGATCGCAGGGCCTTTGGCGATGATCTTTCCGTCCTCACTGCCCACGGGCATAGTGCCGGAAGATTGGAGAAAGGCAAACGTCATTCCCTTGTTCAAAAAAGGGAAAGGGATAATCCCGGAAATTACAGGCCAATTAGTCTTACATCAGTAGTGGGCAAATTATTGGAAAGGGCTCTGAGAGAAAGGATTTACGATCACTTGGAAAGGCACAGTTTGATTCATGATAGTCAGCATAGATTTGTGAGGGATAGATCATGCCTCACAAACCTTATTGAATTCCTTGAAGAGGTGACCAAACACGTGGATGAAGGTAGAGCAGTGGATGTGGTATACATGGATTTAAGTAAGGCGTTTGATAAGGTCCCCAGTGGTACGCTCATGCAGAAGGTAAGGAGGCATGGGATAGAGGGAAATGTGGCAGATTGGATTCAGAATTGGCTGACCCTTAGAAGACAAAGGGTGGTAGTGGATGGAAAATATTCAACATGGTGGTCAGTTACGAGTGGTGTATCACAAGGATATGTCCTGGGTCCTCTTCGATTTGTGATTTTTGTAAATGATTTGGATGAAGGAGTGGAAGGTTGGATTAGCAAGATCGCTGACGATACGAAGGTGGGTCGTGTTGTGGACAGTGTGGAGGGCTGTTCTAGGTTACAAAGGGACATTGATAGGATGCAGAGCTGGGCTGAGAAGTGGCAGATGGAGTTTAACCCTGAAAAGTATGAGGTGATTCATTTTGGAAGAACAAACTTGAAAGCACAATACAGGGTTAACGGAAAGATTCTTGGCAGTGTGGTGGAGAAGAGGGATCTTGGGGTTCACGTTCACAGTTCCCTGAAAGCTGCCACCCAGGTGGATAGAGTTGTTAAGAAGGCATATGGTGTGTTAGCTTTCATTAATAGAGGGATCGAGTTCAAGAGTTGTGAAGTTATGCTCCAGCTATACAAAAGCCTGGTTCGGCCATATCTGGAGTATTGTGTCCAGTTCTGGTCACCTCATTACAGGAAAGATGTTGAAGCATTGAAAAGGTGCAGAGGAGATTTACCAGGATGTTGCCTGGAATGGAGGGAAGGTCTTATGAGGAAAGATTGAGAGAGCTAGGGCTTTTCTCTTTAGAATGACAAAGGATAAGAGGTGACTTGATAGAGGTGTACAAATTGATCAGAGGTATAGATAGAGTGAACAGCCAGAGACTTTTTCCTAGGGTGGAGGTAGCTATTACGAGGGGGCATAGTTTTAAAGTGAGTGGAGGTAGTTATAGGGGAGACGTCAGAGGTAGGTTCTTTACTCAGAGAGTGGTAGGGGCGTGGAATGCATTGCCAGAGAGGGTAGTGGAGTCGGCCTCATTAGGGGCATTTAAACGGCTATTAGATAGGCTTATGGATGATAGTATAAGGTAGGGGTGGAGTTTAGATAGACCTTAGGATGAGGGTAAAAGTTCGGCGCAACATCATGGGCCGAAGGGCCTGTACTGTGCTGTACTGTTCTATGTTCTATGTTGTAAAGATGTAAGGTATGCGCTTTTCTCTGATCTTTTGCAACTTGCCTTCAGTCAGGTTCAATTGAAACCTATGTTACCCTGTTCGAACATCATGGATTTCTTGCTTTAACAAGTCAACTTGAAGAATGTTTATAGTATTTAATGTAAGCTATTTCCAGATGCAAATCCCAGATAGAACAGTTGCCCCATAAACGAGGAAAGGGCATGGTATGTGTTGTGAGAAAATTGAACCAGACAACTGGAAACACTCATTTTGTTATGATGGGTCTGAGTTTGCAAATCTCAGTCGTACATTGGGCATGATAAGACACAGTGTAATTGTCCAAAACACATTGTTGATGCACAGGGAAGCCTTTAAGATTCTGCACCAGCTCACTCTGGTCAGTCATGGTCGCTATAGGATGATAATCTACAATAGCTATAAAGATATTTGCCATCCCTTTATATCATAAAGCAATGAGTTTGGATTGGAATAGAATAATTTAAACAGGTTTGTGAATTTAAGTTCTCATAGAGAAGGGCATGTGTTAAGGCAGACAGGGCAGTGAAGAAGGCTTTTGGCACATGGCTTTCATCAGTCAGGGCATTGAGTATAAAAGTTGGGAAGTATTGTTACACCTGTACAGGACATTAGTGAGGCTGCACTTGGATTATTGTGTTCAGCCTTGATCACCAAGCTATGGGAAGGATGTTATTAAATTGGAAAGAATGCAGAAGAAATTTACAAGGATGTTGCCAGGGCTCAAGAGACTGAGTTATAGGGAGACGTTGGAGAAGCCGGGACCTTTCTTTCTTTAGAGTGTAGGAAAGTGAAGGAAGGATCTTATAGAAGTGTATAAGATCATGAGATCTTGCTGTGGAATCTGGAGCTGAGGACACAGCCTCAGAAGAAAAGGCGACCAGTTACAAGTGAGATGATGAAGAACGTCTTCACTCAAATGGTGGTGAAACTTTGGGATCTTCTCATCCAAGGGGCTATGGAACTTTAAGTCCATTCGAGAGAGATTGGTAGATTCCCAGTTAATAAGGACAACAAAGGGTATGGAGATTGCATAAGAACATGTCCTTGAGATGGATGAGCAATCAGTACTAAGAATGATTGAACAGGATAGAGATGTTGACTAGCCTTACCTGCTCCTTTTGTCTTATATTTCTATTACAAAAATGTGTCCTATTCCATTTTATTCCATTCACAACGTGTGAATGATGGGATTTGTGTGTGCAAGTTGCCTGACTTGTTTCTTTAAAAAGAATACCAAGCCTTTGAAGGGTTTGAGCTGCCAGTGGTACAACACCTAACCAGGGAGGATGATATTGCTGTCTTGGACTTTGTACGTAAGATATGATTTTATGCCAGACTATTTTTTGACTAGTCTCTGAGATAGATCTCTTAAGTTTGGTACTAGTGTCTAAATGTTTGTGCTGAGGACTTTCATTTCTTTCCTTCTACACTGTAGTGGTTAGTACAACTGAGTGGCTTACTAAGCCATTTCATAGAACAGTTAAAAGTCGACAGCATTGCTGTGGATCTTGAGTCATATGACATCCAGACTCAGTAAGGCCAACACTTTCTTGCCCGAAAACCCATTAGTGAACCAGAGTGTCAATAGTTTCATGGTCATCATTAGACTTTTATTTCCAGATTTTTATTGAATTCAAATTCCAGCCCCTCAAAGGCGACAATACCATAGGGCCATCACCTTCCCTGGTGTCTAACTAAACACTGGGGGAGGCGATGGCCAATTGCAATTACTGCTAAATAATTAATCCAGAAAACCAGCTAATGTTCTGGGGACCCGGGTTCAAATCCACAGTAGATGGTGGAATTTGAGTTCAATGTTAAGAATCTGAAATTAAGAATCTACTGATGACCGTAAAACAATTGTCAAAATGCCAGAAAAACCCATTTGTTTCACCAATGTCCTTCAGAGAAGAAAATCTGCCATCCTGATCTGGTCTGACCTATATGTGACTCAAGACCCATAGCAAATGTGGTGGCCTCTCAGCTGCCCTGTAAAATAGCCCAACACGCCCCACAATTGTCTCAACCATTACAATGTAGAAGGGAAGGAATGAAAAGTCTCAGTATTATTTTACCAATTGCCACAAAGTATCCTTATAACTATACCCAATTCTTTTAGTTTCCATAAAATGACGACATTTATTTTGCCTTCATGCTGTATCTGCTTGCCAGATTTTCTTATTTTAATCATATGCCAGATTCTTGTGTAAAATAGACCCAAAAACTGTGTTTTAAGTAGTATGCAGATTTTCGACTTTGTTTTTATTTAATGCTGCCAGAGTGGACTAGTTTAGCTTTACCCATGTTATGATGCATTTGCCAAATTAGTCCCTATTCATTTAACCTATCCATTAAAAACTATATCTATTTGTCGATATCTCCATCCCACATACACACGCACACACACACACACACACACACACACACACACACACAGAGAATCTCCCACCCATCACCCATCCAACCTCATAGCATCTCCTATTCCTGTGGAAAGACCAGCAAGGAATGTGCCAAGCGGTTCATTTAAGTTTCAGCTTTTCCTAAAGGACATTGTCGTGTGCCAATGCAGAAAGCAGACTGTTAAATATTCCCGGCACAAAAATATTTTTAACAACATGTTAAATAATGCTCAATTGACAGCATTCCAAAACAATACACTGTTTGGCTGGTATGCCATTGGTTAAAAGAGAACAGAGCTTCATCTACCATGGCTATTGAAATTCTCTCAACATGGATAGACAACCAAACTGATCAAGGATAAATATCACTTCATGCACTCTGATACGGCTCACACGGAGTTGTTGAATTATCGATTCTGTGCTGAACAATCCTTCTTCCACACTTCATTATCCACCACTTCCAGCATACGTTCAGTACAATTGTGATACACAGTGATTGATCTGGTATAAACATCTCCAGCCTGATACAAGATATATCTGCTTCCAGTCAGGCTAAACAAACCTGAACAAGGTCATCTCTTGAAAGGTCTAAGTTCATAGATTCTCTGATCCCTGCCTTCCACTGGTCTCCTTCCCTATTTCCTGCAACTCCCAAATGTCCTCCAACGCTAATTCCACCTCATGCATCTTATCCTCAGACGCAGTCATTCTAAAGAGAAATAAGACATGGAGATATAGCAGTGATTACATGTGTCACATTTTTTTATTACTGGATACAGACCATAACAGCAGCAGTGCAATGTCAGGTTATGAGAGCAAAACAATCTTGTTCCTTCGGACCAAAGGTTTCACTCAGTGAGAGTTGGAGAGGTCAACCAGATCGCAATTCGTTCATGCTACACTTTGCAGCATGGTAACTTACAGATGCATTGGAGACTTTTGGAATGCTGATCTCCTGAGTAACATTCATCATCACGGCACAATCCCAACCCAAGATAATTGCAGACTTCTGCAACCAAAACCACACAATGATTTACTTGTTAGTTTTGGATCCATTATAAGACTAAATATACCTGAGGTTAATTCTCTTAGTCTGGGACTGACAATGAATTATATATCAACTTGATCTCTTCTGTATTTAAATCCAAGTCAGAAGTCACACGACACCAGGTCATAGTTCAACAGGTTTATTTGAAATCACAAGCTTTCTAAGTGTTGCCCCTTTGTCAGATATTTACATGCGCACATATCTACCAGAGTGCAAATACTCTGATTCATTCTTTGCTCTGCTCTTTGACAGGACGGATCCCACTGCACCCTGGTTCTGAGACCAGTGACATAGAAAAGTCACTTCTGCCCAGCATGTAGGCACTTGCCCATTTCCAGAAGGGTATCAAGTGTTTCACGGGCAATGGAGTGTTTCTGAAGAAATGTCACTAATTTATTGGAGGGTCTGAGTTCATGAACAGCAAAATTGATTTTTTTTCAGGACAGTGGTGTATGCTTTATTCACTTGGAGTCAGAGAGTGATTCGCAAAAATTTCACTCCGTTTCCTCCTGAAGTAAACTGGCACCAATTACCATTCTTGTCTGCTTAACTTTTAACGGCATGAACATTGTTGATGACACCTCACTAAGAAGATCAACAATCTGTTTTAACGTTTACAGGAAACTTAATATGACTCAACACATGAATACAGTGCTAACGAGAAACTACAGACCGAGAATATGACGGCCATTGCTTCACCAAAATCTATCCACCAACAGAAATGGATCTATTCGGATGTAATAGATTGCTCTGCACCTGGCTGGAAGAGTTTGGTTCCAGTTGAATTCAAGATCAATAACATGTAGAAAAAAAGTAGACTGATTGATTGTCTGCCCATCAAACGTCTTAAACTTACAATCCTTCCAACAGCAATACACACTATACACCTTTCAAGCCTACCATCTCAGGCAGCTGATTGGTGAGAATACCAACATATGCCATTTCATGTCTAAACACACACCATCCTACTAAGAACCAAAATGGTGTTACATCACCATCACTGTGTCATAATTAAAGAATTTATTTCTCTAACCCTTCAGTATGTGTCCACACCAGGTTGACTATCCTCATCAAGACAGAAACCACCAGCTTCTCTCAGAAAAATAGGAATGTGAAGTAAATGCTGCATTAACCAGAAACGCTTACATCTTATAATTCAGTAGTGATAGATCAGGTGTTGAGTGGTGAGGGTTTAGAGATTTACAGCCATTTACCTCTGGCGTCTCTGCTGCTGGTTGCAGATTGAACCATAATGAACTGAGTCATCACCAAGTAACAAACCACCAAAAACAAAACTCTCCTCATCTTCCACAGACTTCCACAGGATTAGGATCAGACGGCTGAAGTGAAGTTTTCTGGGCTCAGACTTTGAGAGTTCGCTGTATTTATATTCAGAAAACTGGCAGCAATGATACACTTTTGAGATATCCTGGGCTGTTTGGCGTTGGAAATTTGACTCGGTTGGCAATTAACTATGTTTCCAGTCAAACGTGTGTGTGTTTAAGCATCAATCCATGGCTTCACACAAGAGTTCAAGCAGTGCATTATGCCAAGCACACAAACAGAATGGTTAACCACTAACTAATATTATGTCACTGGGTACCTCTTGGTGCAGATAGCTGCGTACACTTAAAGCTTGTTTTGGCATTGACCTGTTGAGTTCCACTGGCATTAAGAAACTCAGTGGTGATAGAGCCTCATTATTCTGTCATCATAAAATTTAAAAAAGTTTCTAATTAGATTTTAAAATCGGGAATATTGATTTTAGTTCATGATCTGGCAGCTATAACTTGTTATTTGCAATTTCACCTCTATTTGGCGTGAATTCCAGAGAAGCAATGTATTTGACTCGAAACATCAATTTGTTTCTCTCTCCAGAGGTGCCTGTGGACTGCAGATTTTTTCCAGAGTTTTCTGCTATTAAGTTTATGAAGTGCATGTGGTACACGGCTGGATAAATCTTTGAACTGAATACCAGAATTTTGTTTTAAAATCGCAGCTAAAGGCATAGCAATTAATGCTACAGTGATTAAAATCCAGAATGTGAAAGTCCTGGTGAACTATTTCAGCAGGATCACTGGTATTAGCACCAAAACCTAGGACCAACGCTGCACACACCCCCATTTCTGAAATGCAACTTCTTACTTTCTGAGATAGTAGGAACTGCAGATGCTGGAGAATCCAAGATAACAAGGTGTAGAGTTGGATACACACAGCAGGCTGATGCTGCTTGGCCTGCTGTGTTCATCCAGCTCTACATCTTCTTACTTTCTGACTGAGTTTACCATGAAGGACTCTACTTCTTAACCTCTCCTCTTGCCTGAGGTTTGGTGACCTTCAGTTAAACCACCACCAGTCATCTTTCTCTAATGAAAAAGCAGTCCTGTGGGCCTCTGGGACTATGGTGACTTTACCTTACAACTAACGTTTGATCCAATATCATTTCAATCAATCTTGCATCCAAGCAGTCACATTTCCTTTAATGCCAGGCACTTCAGTTTTGTAAGAAGCAACAAAAGTGGCACAATAGTGAAGTCAAGCACATCTACAGCACAAACATGCACTTATTCTAGATTTTGCCAGTTTTTCTGCTCTTACCTGCTTCCTATTGGAGTCCTTACCATTCAAATTCATTGTCTTTTCTTGCAGTGACTCAATGTTATCAGTTCTCCACTCCTATCTATTATCTCCTGGAGCTACTTCCCCTCAAACTGCCTACTTCCACGTCAGTAACACTCTACTGTTAGTTGTCCACTTCTATCCATTAAACTCTACTGAAGTTTTCATTTCAGCGTATCTAACTTCCTTGCCAGTTACTCAGCAATGTCTATTCTCCACTTCTATCTATTTTCTCATGATATCAGCAAATAGAAAGGTGCTTATTCGACCACTGGCATGTTTCCAGCATGTTTTATTAGCTTCATGTTTTATGGTAAATGGACGTTATTAAACTTCGGCAAGACATCCTTGTCCAGAGCACGAAGAGCAAGAACATTCATACCCAGGAATGCAGATGAGCCCTTGAAAGCTGATTTCAAGGTGAAAACTAAGACATTTTGATGCAGGGCCTCTAAAACAGAAAACTCCAGATTATTTTCAGTTGAATTTTCCTGTGAGTGCAGAAATCGAAGAATTCGATGATGAACCACATAGCTGGTAAGCTGGTACGGGAGGATAAGCATCCAATTTCTGGGGAATCCAACAGGAACTGGGGTCCTTGTGCATCTGTAAGTCTACACTGGAAATGCACAGAGTTAAATATCCTTGCCAGGAGATTTGCTAGTGCTGTTGTGAGGGGTTTGATGTGAATTGGCCAGGGCTTAGGAAACCGGAAGAAAATTCAGAGTAAGGCTGGGGTGGCAGACATTTAGTGAATTATTCTTTAAATTCAGAGAAAGCATGGGGTAAAAAGTGTGTAACGCCGGGGCTTCCAGATGTTAAAAAAAGAGGTGTATATGTAAATACAAGGAGTACAGCAGCAAAGTCAACAAACTGGTGCTATTGTTAGACACGTGACATCATGATATAATTGCTATAACACATCTCTTTACTTACTCTCAGCCCCTTGGGTCCCTTTTATTTTTGAATGTTATTGTGCTTTCTACCACGAAATTATACTGAACAAAAAGTGTTAAACTTTTGCTATTTATAGTATAGTCATAGAGATCTACAGCAGAGAAAAGTGCCCTTCAGAACATCGTCTCACGCAGGTCGAATACAACGAGCTAACTATTCCTATCCAATTTGTCAGCATTTAATAGCCTTGTGTGCCTTGGCATTACAACTGCATATCTTATTAGTTCTTCAATTTTATGAGGGTTTCTGCCTCTATACTCTCATAAGCACGAGTTCCAGATTCCCACCACCCTCTGGTTGAGAAGGTTTTCCTTTCATTTCCTCTAAATCTCCTGCCTAGTACTTTATTGTCATTGATCCTTTCCTTTTACTTACTTATTTCTCTAAAACTGCCACATCCAAGACGCCAATACTTATTTTAACGATGGCTATTCTGCTTGAGTGAAGTTAGAACCTGCTCAAGTACCTTCATTCTTCTTGCTAGTTACTCATGCCCATTTATCTTTGTCAATTCCTTATAACTTACTCTTTAATTTCACACTGCTCCCAAGCATCTGTCTTATTGCTGCTTTGTATAATGATCGGAATCACTTCCTTTCATCGTATACAGCACTGAACTGCTTTCTTTATAGAAGGTGCGACTTTACATTCTTGTGTTTGCTTTGTTATTAAAACTAATGTGTGCCTGAATTTAATCTTTTAAATTCATGTCAATGCTCAATAAGAAAAATAACAAATGCTGGACACCATTCTTTCGCCAACATTTCAGTTTCTTCTGGTTTTGAATTGCTGTAAAGCACATCCATTGATCATCTTGTTGGCATGACCTACACCGGTGTGACACCAGCCACGCACTGAAACAGTCAATTTAAATTCACAAGAAAAAGAGTATCTGATATTGGATTAACTCCAGCTAATCAATAATCATTAGATTAGGAGCCTCCAGAGTTAAATTTCTGCAGGTGCCAATTCTGCATTTATATTAGTTTTTCTTGCAATAATATAGATCTTTTAACAAGAAGCAATTCTGAAGACTATTCAAACGTTCCACTCCTTTCTTGTCAGCTCATATTTGAAAACTAAAATTTGTCCTTTGGAGACCTTGCCTTTTCTGTCAGCGTACTTGCAGGACAGTGTAAGTGACACACAAGTGATGCTAAATAATATGTTCACTTACACTTGCCAAAATCCAACTCACAAATTTACCAGAATGTATTAACACTGAGAAGAACAGTTGGGTTTCTGGAGAAAGTGGTTGACGAAATTATAATGCTGAGTTTGTTTAGTCCTTGGTTTAGACTAAAACAATGCCACAGTGAAGAAGGTATCCATTCAAACCATAATGCCTATATTGACTCTTACTTTATCGAGTTGTTTCAACTCCCTTTGATGTTTCATTATTAGTTGTCAATTTAGTCATGGAGGAAGATGTCAAGGCGACTCATTGGAGACAAGTTTTCAAATCCCAAGATGTAATATAAAATCAATCTCAGCAATTCAACCATCAATTGTTGTGAATGGATTATTGGGTTCACTACTCCCATTTTAAACAACGAAATCTCTTTGTCCTTACCTGAATGTGGATAACTCTCAACATCCTCGGAAATCACCACTCACACAAGTGAAATAGGAATGAGCAAACACAAGGGCCTTGTCAATCACTTCCATATCCAACTGATTATTTTGTTTTCTTTTTTAAATATGGGGCAGGTGTTAATACACAAATTCCATATGACTAAAAAAATCTTCAGCTAGGAAATAGATCTTAAGGATTGTCTTGAGAAATAGAGAGGTATACAGAGATGGGGAAGGAATAACAGAATTTAGACATTGAGGGCCAGAAGACAAGGTCATTATGAATAGCATAATTAAAATAGGGCCTGTACTGCAAAATTTATGAATTTTGATATCCCTAATACAACAACAAATGAGAAACCACCTTGCATGCATTTCTCCAGTCTGTTAACTGAGTCTTAGTTTACTGTTTTTTTTTTCTTTCTGGTCTTTTCACCACCTTTGTAATTACTTGGACATATGTCATTGAACTTTAGATTTTGATAAAATATTAATATGTCATCATTCTTCAATATTCTTCTGATATAGTCATAGAGTCATACAGCATGGAAACACATCCTTCAATCCAACTCGTCCATGCTGACCATGTTCCCAATCTAAAGTTGCCCCAGCCTGCCTGTGCTTGGTCCATCCAAACTTTCCTATTCATAATCTTATCCAAATGTCTTCTAAACGTTGTGACTGTGCGTGCATGTCTCTGTGCAAAATGTCAACCATCTATTTATTCTCCCTTCTCCGTACATTATTGCTATTCCTCTGATGTCTTTTCGACCTTAGTGCTACTGTCACTGTTCTCACAGACTCTATGTTGCTTCTTGTTCTGCATTTATTTTATTTTCTTCTGATACCTTGCCCAACAGAAGTGCTCTTTCCGCTCAAATTCAGTCTCATTACTCTTGATGACGTGAAGTGTTCGGTTTCCCTGCTTTAATTAATATATTTCTCATCACAGCTCCTGAGAATCTGTTTGTCAGCACTCATGGCAAGGTCAATATTTGAAAAATATTCATTTCTTGTCAGTTTATTAAATTACCATGATTATCTTTTGATTAAGAGATCTGGTGTATTGCACCATAGCCATTAAAAGATATTGTGTCCTGATCCATCAGAAATTTATTGCATAAAGTGGTTGCCCTTATGAAAATATGCATTTTGTCCAATTCATATTGGACAAAGCCACTTCCTGATCACAAAGTGAAATTTAATCTCTGTTGGTGCAAATCAAATACATATTCAGATGATTAAAATATTCTGGTTTCGCAAAACACTGAACAGTTTCGAGATTTTCGCAATCTCTGCCTATCAGCTAAGTTGGGAATATATCTATTTTATCATTCCCTTCCTCGTACTCCCAGAAAATATTCAAATCAAAACCGTTCTTCCAATTTCGACCGGATCTCATTGTAGATGAGCCCAGCCATATCAGACTGAGTAATATTTGTTTTTGGTGCGAACTGAGTCTCAGTCAGCCCAGGGATATCAACCAGTAACAGGTGAATAGGTGCAAATACCTACTTGGAAGAGTCATTATAATCATCCTTCATGAAACAATAGTATATTTTGGGATCGAAGTGGGGATGAGATTTCCACAAAATTAATTGCATTGTGTGGAAATGAAGGAATGACATAATCTCATTCTTGAAGGATATGAGTTAATGGATTGGTTTATTACCGTCATTCTACATCTATGATGCTTTATATCAGCAAAATTACAGACATGTTTGCATGTGGGATTTGAATCCATGAATGCTTGTCCCATTCTGTAAGACCCGTAGAAATATACAAAACCAGCTTGAATTTCGAATGTTTGTTTTCATGGGAAAGTAGTGTGAGAGCATTCAGTCAGTTACAACAGCTCCAAATAAAATTTTATTTGGAGACCATAAATATTGTCTTGCTGGTATCAGCAAGACCATTAAAATTATTCTTGTGAATCAATGGGTAGGCCCAAACTGATTTTTTGCATTCAACACTTGTTACCCTATGTAGAGGGAAATCAAATGCTTGAGCAGAATGCAGACCACATATCGTACAATGTCATTATACAAATAAAGCTTCATTTTTTAGGAATAGTCTAAGAATGTGGCCTTTCTCATCATAGTAGGGGACGTTAAAAGATATTCCATAGGTTTATTTCAAGTCATGAATATTTTTTACGCAGCAGACTGTTTTCAGTGGCAGGGGACTACTAAGTAGAGGGCACAGGTTTACATTGTTTGGGATTGCAACCATGGCCAACATTGCAAACCTTGATGATGACATGGGAAGCAAAATAAAAACAAAACTGGTGGCAAAAGAGCAGAGGGCAGAAATTTTATCTTCTTTTCTACAGCAATATTCATTCCGATGCATACTGTTGCAGAAAATGATACAACTTGGTTGCAGCGTGTCAACTATCAGGGCATACCACATTAATTCACAAAGCTGAATTTGATACGCCAATCATCCCGTGATCTCTACCATGAAGTGCTCCAAGATAATGTAGGCACCATCACAATAAAATTGCAACATATCGTGCCTTGAACATATGTCACCATTCCTTCAACATTATTGGTTTAACACATGGCTCCGTAACCATCATAATTACAAATACTTTGTCTACTGTCCGAACACTATATTCAGTAGGTATTGTGCCAAAACTGATTTGAAAGCCCCCTTATTTTCTATATGTCCACTTTTAACAGCTCATCAACTTAATTCTCCATAGAATTCCGACAGTGTGGAAGCAGACCATTTGGCCCATCGAGTCCACGCCAACACTCTGAGAAACATCCCACACAGACCCACGCCTGCCTGATCCTACATACTATGGGCAACTTAGCATAGCCAATCCACCTAACCTGCACCACTTTGAACTGTGACAGGAAACTGGAGCAGCTGAAGGAAACCCACACAGACACAGGGAGAATGTACAAACTCCACACAGACAGCCGCTTGAGCTTGGAAACAAACCAAGATCCCTGGTGCAGTGAGTTAGCAGTGCTAATCACTGAGCCACCATGCCACCCCAATTCTCATTAAGTCCTAGTTCCCCTAACTAATAGTTAAAATGGCAGCATGTGAGTGACCTTTCTATTGTAACTACTGATCTGTCTATTGCATACTAGCAGTGCCGCAGCTATTTAGTAGTAAGGGCATGGAATGCCCTGCCTGCAACAGTAGTAGACTCGCCAACTTTAGGGGCATTTAAATGGTCATTGGATAAACATATGGATGATAATGGAATAGTTTAGGTTAGATGGGCTTCAGATTGGTTTCACAGGTCGGTGCAACATCGAGGGCTGAAGGGCCTGTACTGCGCTGTAATGTTCTATGTTCTATGTTCTATGTTCTATGTTGTATTTGATCATGTCTTTCCAACTCATTGATTTGTCCTGCGCCTTTAACCTTGTACATAATGTTCTTCTCACTGTTAAACATGTTTGAAAACACGTTTCAGGAATGAGCCCTGGGCTTAGTCAAAAAACAATGGTATTCAGTCGAGTACTTTCGAAAAGAGTTGGTATATTTGGACAATGATAATGTCATCTGCTCATTGGTGTACAATTATCTTATTGCAAGCTTTAATTTTTACACAGATATATTATTCTTTTCAGAAGACAGTACCTGCATAAACAGTGAAAGGGATAGTTAATGTTAATACCCGAAAGTCAGCTCAATAATAACTCAAAGGTACAAAGTTACAGAGTTTGTGGAAATGTGTACAAGGCTGGAAAAATGAATAACTAGACAAAAGAGTTGAAACAGGCATAGCAGCCAGCATTTTTGTGTTTTCTGATGTTTGACAATTATTTGAAAATAGAGCAAAATTCTCATAGATGCATCTGTGTTGTGAAGTTTGTCCATCCTCTATGAATATTCTAATTACAGATCAAACTGCAGTAATTCATTGAATTTAAATTGACAGTAACAGCTTCATCATAGCCTTTACATTAAAAAAGGACTAGAGTACTAACAATTGCCATATCCCAGAGGACCATGGGATATTCTCTCGTGAGAGAGAGTTGACTAGAAGACGTCATTCATTTGCAGGGATCAGTTCAAACTTACACAATGTCATTGAGTTATTAATTAAAATTCTCAGCCTACAGCAACAGCAACAACTGAACGAGAAATAAACATGTTTTCTTCAGGTTTACAGTAACTTTTGTTCATGTCAAGAACAGAGAGATATTATGAGTTGATGAAGGTCTGAAAGCTTCTCCCAATCTTATTCAAACACCAAGCTGTTGAGTGAACCAGAATTAATTACATAGTTATTAACAGGCAGAGGCTTTTGTCACCAATAACCAAGTCATCAGTCCAAGTGTCAAACAACTGCTTGTGGTCAACCAACGTTCCATTTGTGCTCAAGCCTATAAACACAACTTTGGCTATAAACACAACTGTATCGGCAAAAAAAACCTTCCTCCGTTACATTGATGACTGTATCGGCAAAAAAAAGCCTCAACCTCTCCACCCCTCTCACCCACACCAACCTCTCCCCCGCAGAACGTGCAGCCCTCCGCTCCCTCCGCTCCAATCCCAAACTCACCATGACATCCGCGGACAAGGGAGGCGCAATTGTAGTATGGCGCACTGACCTCTACATTGCCGAGGCCAGGCGCCAACTCTCCGACACTTCCTCCTACTGCCCCCTTGATCATGACCCCACCCCCGAACACCATACCATTATCTCCCAAGCCATCCACAACCTCTTCACCTCAGGTGACCTCCCACCCACAGCCTCCAACCTCATCGTTCCCCAACCCCGCACCGCCCGCTTCTATCTCCTTCCCAAAATCCACAAACCTGACTGCCCTGGTCGACCCATTGTCTCCGCCTGCTCCTGCCCAACCGAACTTACCTCCACCTATCTCGACTCCATTTTCTACCCCTTGGTCCAGGAACTCCTTACCTATGTCCGTGACACCACCCACGCCCTCCACCTCCTCCAAAACTTCCAATTCCATGGTCCCCAACACCTCATCTTTACCATGGACGTCCAGTCTCTATACACCTGCATTCCCCATGCAGATGGCCTAAAGGCCCTCCGCTTCTTCCTGTCCCACAGGCCCGACCAGTCCCCCTCCACTGACACCCTCATCCACTTAGCCGAACTCGTCCTCACCCTCAACAACTTCTCTTTCAATTCCTCCCACTTCCTACAGACAAAGGGGGTCACCATGGGTACCCACATGGGCCCAAGCTACGCCTGCCTCTTTGTAGGTTACGTGGAACAATCCCTCTTCCGTAGCTACACTGGTCCTAAACCCCATCTCTTCCTCTGTTACATTGATGTCTGTATCGGCGCTGCCTCGTGCTTCCATGAGGAGCTCAAACAGTTCATCCACTTCACCAACACCTTCCACCCCAACCTTAAGTTCACCTGGACCATCTCTAATACCTCTCTCTCCTTCCTGGACCTCCCTGTCTCCATCTCTGGCAACCACCTAGAAATCGATATTCATTTCAAGCCCACCGACTCCCACAGCTACCTAGAATACACCTCCTACCACCTACTTTCCTGCAAAAATGCCATCCCCATTCCCAATTCCTTCACCTCTGCCGCATCTGCTCCCAGGATGAGGCATTCCACTCCCGTACATCTCAGATGTCCTCGTTTTTCAAGGACCACAACTTCCCCACCTCAGTGGTCAAGAACGCCCTCGACTGTGTCTCCCGCATTTCCCACAACTCATTCCTCACACCCCCTCCCCGCAATAAGAACCAAAACAGAATCCCCCTTGTCCTCACGTACCACCCCACCAACCTCCGGATCCAATGCATCATCCTCCGACACTTCCGCCATCTGCAATCCGACCCCACCACCAAAGACATTTTTCCCTCCCCACCCTTATCTGCTTTCCAGAGGGACCACTCTCTCCGTGACTCCCTTGTCCGCTCCACACTCTCCTCCAGCCCCACCACACCCGGCACTTTTCCCTGCAACCGCAGGAAGTGCTACACCGGCCCCTACACCTCCTCCTTCACCCCCATCCCAGGCCCCAAGAAGACTTTCCACATCAAGCAGATGTTCATCTGCACATCTGCTAATATGGTATGCTGCATTCGCTGTTCCCGTTGTGGCCTCCTCTACATCGGGGAAACCAAGCGGAGGCTTGGGGACCGCTTTGCAGAACACCTACACTCGGTTCGCACTAAACAACTGCACCTCCCAGTCGCGAACCATTTCAACTCCCCTCCCATTCCTCAGACGACATGTCCATCCTGGGCCTCCTGCAGTGCCACAACGATGCCACCCGAAGGTTGCAGGAACAGCAACTCATATTCTGCTTGGGAAACTTGCAGCCCACTGGTATCAATGTGGACTTCACAAGCTTCAAAATCTCCCCTCCCCCCTACCGCATCCCAAAACCAGCCCAGCTCATCTCCGCCTCCCTAACCTGTCCTTCCTCCCACCTATCCCCTCCTCCCACCTCAAGCCTGACCCCCATCTCCCACCTACTAACCTCATCCTGCCCCCTTGACCTGTCCATCCTCCCTGGACTGACGTATCTCCTCCCTACCTACCCACCTACATTCACCTTTACTGGCTCCATCTCCATCTCTTTGACCTATCTGTCTCCTCGCCACCTATCTTCTCCTCTGTCCATCTTCTAACCGCCTCCCCCTCTCTCCCTATTTATTTCAGAACCCCCTTCCCCCCCTCCATTTCTGAAGAAGGGTCTAGGCCCGAAACGTCAGCCTTCCTGCCCCTCTGATGCTGCTTGGCCTGCTGTGTTCATCCAGCTCTACACCTTGTTATCTCATTGGCTCCAGCAGGTCTCCACTTCAACTACTGCAGCTTTGTAAACACTATTTACAATGAACTTCAGCTTGCTTGTGTTCAAAACATGGATTTAATCCAACAATCCATGGATTTAAAACTGTTATTTTCCTATTTTAGCCCAGAATTAAACATACACAAAAATAAAATATTTCAATATTTCCAGAATTATTCATGCCTGAAACAAATATTGAAAAAAGGAATCTAATATAAGCACGTGTTGGGAAATAGCAAGAACTGCAGATGTTGGAGTCAGATATAACACAGTGTAGAGCTGGAGGAACACAGCAGGCCAGAAACATCAGAGGAGTAGGAAAGTTGACGTTTGGGTCGGGACCCTTCTTCAGAAAGTGTTGAGTCTGCATTTTGACTTATTTCCAGCCCTGGTTATTTGTACCTCATGCTAAACTTAAGTAACTCTATCTTTTACTCAATCTGTTCCAGAAGGAAAATGGGAAGTTTTCTAAATCTGTTTCAAATAACCTAAAACTGTTGTAAGATTGAAAACGTACCTCAGGCTATTTCAGAAGACTCAATGTGCTCAACTTTGTGGGAATTATTGTACATCTTTCAACTTTTCATAAGCAGTTCCACTGCTCCCTGGGTCCCTCCATGAACACTGCCTTTGACTCCTCAGAAATAGGATATACTTGCTAACAGTTATCCAGGATGGATTCGATAGAATAAAGGTACTGCAACTGTGGATAACTTCAAAACTGACAGTTGATACTCAAATACAACCAGAGTCCATGTGCTGACTCTCTGACTAGCACCAAATGATCAACTCACAACACACAAGTTCCCCAGAACAACACACTAATGCACACAACTCATCAGGGGGTGCCCTGTTATGTACTTAAATTGGAATTTAACCTTAACCCTTTGACAATCCCTGCTGGCCCACCAGAGATTACTGCAAACTCCAAATAATAGGTACTAATCTCCACAACATGCTGACTTCTGACTAACCTATTGACAACCTGAAAACCTGCACGACTGCCCATTATCTCTGAAGACCAAAATGCTCCCGACTACAACACAAGGAACAGGAATACAATTCATACCACGACTATCATATCATATAACTGCCGAGTTGTACATATTTGATACCATATATAAACATGTTTGAAAACCCTATTATCACATGACCTACGCATGGTCTCACTCACCTGTCACTCTTTCACCCACCACTTCACCAACTGCCACCCCATTAACTTACCACTTTCCACCCTCCCCAACTAGCACTTCATCATAAGGTATTAAGGTTCAAAGTGGCAATTTCTCTCAAATAATTGGTCAACAACTAGAAAGCAATGTTAAGGGAGTTTGTCAAATTTATTGACGAAATAGTTACAAAAGACATATAATCCAAATAGACAAAAAAATCTCATCTGGAACGTAATACACATAAATGGTATATGATACATAATAGGTGAGGAAAATTTAATAGGTCTTTAATCAGACCTGCTTTGTCACATGGCACCATTTAATGCACTCCTCAATTCCATTCATGCTGTTTAATGCACTGCTCATTCCTATTGGCACTGCCTCATGTCCATTACATTGATCAGCATCAAAATCTATCGAACACTTCATTCAAGATAAGAAACGACTTGCAGAAATTCACATCCCCATCTGACCTGACTGGCCTGCAGTGCACATTTTCAGAATGTCCTATCCACATTTCACCTGACTGGCCATCATGTACAATTACCATGTTAAAATTCTGCTCCTGTTTTGAGACCACTCAGTTGTCTCTTACATTCCGAGCTCTACAATCCATTCCAAGCCAATTGCTGTGAGATAGATCACTACTTACCAAATTCCCGGATACTTGTTGAATCACGGCAGGCCAAATGCTACAGGTCTACCTATGTTGCTCTTAGGAAGGATGCTTCAGCATTTTGGTCTAGTGGCAGTGAAGAAAGATGATTTAGTTCCACAAAAGTATGTGTCTTGGAGGAGAACTTGCAGTTGGTGCTATTCATATGAACCCACTGCCCCCATCCTTCTAAGTAGTAAATTTTGCAGGTGTGGAATCGACTGTGGATGGAGCTGTGGTGAATTCATACAACAGATCCTATGGATGGAATGCAATCCTATTACTGAGCATCAATGATGAAGTGATACCTATTGTGTGGAATAAATTCACGACGTTGACCCGAACGCCTTCTACCTACTGTCTGTCCTGCTGGTTTAATTATTATAATCCATTTCACATCTGGTTCATTCCAACGTTCTGGCTGTCTCTTTCCATCCGTCCATCCTTCTGGTTTTAGATGTGGACTACAACTCTCTTTAGTCTGTCTCTTTGTATTCATTATTTACTGTTCAAAGTCTATCTTTGAAAGAGTTTTTTTCTGGTTTAATTGCCTGTTTATGTGACCAGGTTAATGTAAATTTCACGTGTTTGCCTCACAACTATTTCTACCCCAGTCCACGTGATGGCTAGGATTAAGGTTAAACGTGTAAGTGATATTTCTCTATAATTTGAACCTCTCATCTAATAAATTATAATTGCCCTTTGCAGGATATGCTTTAACTGTCAACATATTAATACAGCCTTCGTTTATTTAATATGGGGTGCACCAGGTCAGGCCGGATTTATTGCCCACCCATGAACAACTCCGTATAACAGAGTGGCTTGTTGTGAGTTTATTTAACAGTTTGGGACATTACTGTGGACCGGGAATCACAACATGGCATGGCCGAGGAAGAATATGAGAGTACCTCTCTCAAAGTATGAAGGAATCAGGTGGGTTTTAGCAATATTTTCAAGGAAACTATTGCACTGACTTTTAAATCCAGGTATTTTCATTAATTTTCAATTCGAGAAAGTGCTGTGTTGGAATTTGAAATCAGCTTCTCCAAGTATTAGCTTGAAACTTAAGAGGTTTAGCCAGATGATATATAGGATGCAGTTGGTGAAGTCGTTGGCAGCTCACATGCAAAAATAAAAAAACACATTGTTTAGCTATGGAGCTGGAGGAGAACAGTTTCAGTGGGTTCAGAATCGGGTATCAGTTGAACAAATTTGACTCAAAGTTATGTGGAAAAATACTGCAAATCAACAAGTGCCTCTCTGTAAAGTTTAGATTTTCAAGTGCCCTCCAGTCACTATCATATGAGGGACAAAAATACAACAATCACAACCAAACTTCTATTTGATGGAATACTGAGAGTTAAATGGAGCGGAAATAGGGAGTCCAGGACAATTTCGAGGCTGATAACACAATTGAAAACCAGGCTAAAAGATTCAGAGTGCAATGCAGAAGTAAATAGGATCATCAAGAAGATAAAATTAGAAACCACTGACACCTAGCATGCAAAGGAAGCCTAACTCTTCCATAGAATGTGAAAAGTTAATGGAGTGGCAAGCAGTTGGTTGGCACTAACGGTCAAACAAAAAGGGCGAGTACTCATGGAACAGCTTCTTCCCGGTCGTTATTAGACTGATGAGTGGGCTCTCTAGCCGCAAGTAAAGCTGAACTTGCTAACGTTGGTCTCACCTAACGCATGGCCTGTGTAACGTAACTTGTAAGCCTTTGCTTGTACTGCTCATAAACAAAGCTTTTCACTGTATTTTGGTACACGTGACAATAAATCAATCAATCATTCAATGGAAAGAGAGACCCGGACTAAGAAGTTATCTGGGTTCCTAAAATCTGTTTGCACCCGGTAACAAACTGGCAGCAATGTAATTGACAAAGATCAGGTAGTTGAGTTACTTTAAGAATTACGCATTGATAACAGGAAATGGCGAGAAAGGCATCTTGTTAGATAGTCTATATCGCATCAGGACTGGGGAGAGCTAGAGATGACGACTCTGCAGGTAATGGCCATCATCCACTAACATGCTGTGGTGGCACCAAGGAACCGTCTGTCAATGTCAATGTATGGAAGTCTTAGGGTTCCATTTCCTGTAATGCTTCTGACTGACTGGGGATATCAGAAGTAAGAAGGGGTGCTGCCCGAAATAAATAACAATGATAACAGTACCACATTCATATATTGTTAATACATGTTTAATATTCAAAAGAATATTTGAAGAAATTAGATACTTGAATTTATTTGGAACTAAGCAAAACATACTATCTCTGATAAAAGAATCTTAATGTGCTGCTGTTTATAAATCTGAATTGCAGCTTTATATTACTCTGTTAACAAGCAGGTCATTGCCAATGGATATACATTAGATTGCAACACCAACAACAAAAGTGAATATTAAATTCCCCGACTGAACATAATCAGTTTGTAGATGTTTATGTCATAATTAAGACATTACCTCATGAATAATGCCATGAGAATTCGTGTTTGTGATTTTACAACTGCAGCTTAGATCAATTATTGGCAATTATTGTTATCTCTCCAGACCTCCCTCAGACGTACATATACAGTTGCAATCATCCACAGACATAGGAGTGTGTCTTGTGAGCAGATCTTATCAAACCTTCCTTAAACCAAATTTCTTGACTTCAAAGCAATGAGAGGTGCAATAATTACTCAGATAGAAAAGCTATATTACTTATTCTTGCCATTTTTGGTGTTCCTGCTAAGTCAGTTAATTAACCATTTTTAGTCGCTGCTTATCTGTGAAAGTTTATCATTATAATGTTGATTCTCTGCTGTTGTGATTGTGATATTTTCTTATCATAAACTATTTACTGCTCATATCAGTCGGTAAACACCATGGCATAATTCAAGAGATTAATAAAATTTCATGTGATCAGAGAAACAGAATTTCTTGAAATTTACAACACCGTCACTAAAACTGAATTCGTTTTTCTGTAATGTCATCATCACTGGGTTTACATTTGGAGTGCTGGGGGCTCTGCAACTGACGTCCACAGCTGTTCTTTCATTCATGCACTCACGTTTCCTACTGAGTGTTTCACTACCTGTACAATGTTTTGCGTATATATACAGCGTTTTTTTACATTGGGAGTGTGTGTGCAGTACTTCCGCCACCTGGTTGAAGGCCATGAAGTTTGTTGTTGTTGCCTAGTGCATCGGTGATGCAGTTCGTTTTTGAAGTTGCTGAAGAATGAGTTCCAGCTCCCACTGAAGTCATTTCCATCCAAAAACATTGCCATCACCAATTTTTAGCATTAATGGCAAAAGCCTACAATCATTCAAGCTGCCAACTGTACGCACGACGTTTGCATTTTTTTTATTTGCAGGAGGATCTAAAGACACCCTGTCTTTGCTTCCTTGCTCTCACACACTCAACATTAAACCCAGTCTCTTTGTCTCCTTTTGATTAAAGGTATTCCTTTGAGAATCACTGACATGGCATATTTTTTGACTTTCATTGAATATTTTTGACCAAACATGGATGAGCTACCAACGTGAATCACTGTAGAACATGCATTTGATTTGCCCACATTCTGGTTACATTGGGAATTCTAACTTTTTACATTACAATAACAAGTGAAAGGCAAAATGCTTGCAATTTTGCATCATGAGAAGTCTGGTATAGAATTTCTGAATTGTGTTTCTTTGCCTCACGTGTTGCCAGGAAACCGGGTTCTATTCCACCGTCAAGCCACTGTCTGTGTGGAGTTTGTGCATAGCCTGTGTGTCTGTATGGGTTTCCTCCAGGTGCACCGGTTTCCTACCACAGTCCAAAGACATGCATCTTAGGTGCATTGACCATGCAAAATTGCCCATTCAGTCCAGGGATGTGAAGGCTAGGTGCATTAGCTATAGGGAATGTAGAATTACAGGGATCGTGTAGGACATTGAGTATGGGTGGGATTCTCTTCCAAGGGTTGGTGTGGACTTGATGGGCCAAATTGCCTGCTTCCACACTGTGGGGATTCCATAACCTTAACTCTAGAGTTTTATTTTCACTGAATTCAACCTTCAACGTCTGCCATGATGTGTTTTGAACTATGGCGCAAGAACATTATCTGGGTATCTGGATTAATAGACAAGTGATAATACCAACAGTTCATCACCTCCATATTCTGGCTAGTAAAGAGATTTCCTAATTCCTGGCTTGTTCTGATTCTTGCTTTTGTTTGATAGTACATATGTGTGCAAATTTCCACATTCTCCATTGGAGATCAGTAGAGTTATGTACCTGTATACATGGAATCAGGTTGGTTAATTCTGAAACATATATCTTAGGTTGTTGATTCCTTTGGTAATTGTTCAAATGAAGTGTGATGTGACTTAAATGAACAAATATGCATCTAACGCTGGATATTCGCAATGCAGAGAACCAATTAAGTCGTGGATGGGAGATCTACATTAATTTCAAATTCCAAGGGATGCTATAGAAGCTGAAATACATCTGTTACGAAAATCAGTTTCTTGGTCCAGAGCTGCTGCATGTTTTCAATTTCCTAATTGGTTTTGCAAAGTATTTTCATGTCCATACTATTGATTTCTTTTTATTCCCCAAATTCCAATGACTGTACTCTTTCCTCTCTCTCATTATTTACAGCCAACACGCTGACCATCGTGACCCTCGCACGGGGAAAGGCAGCCTTTCCAAGTTCATCACTGTTTATCTGACGTATATGGTAATGGCAAATCTACTGTTCCACGCATTTGATGTCATCCTCTTTGAGCTCCACAGTTTTTGTTACCCAGATTTATACTTGGATTTCACAGCTGCCTTCAGAATGAATTTCTTCTTAATTTTCATTTCTGTGGAATGTCTTGTCTAGTTAACTGTTGCTTTCACCTTAGTTCAATATATTGCCATTTGTTGCCAAAACCTAAGAACGCAATATTGCACAGAGAAAACTGCAAAAGTGGTTGTGGCAACAATTTGGGGGCCGAGCATTTTGGAAACTGTACCAAGATATTTTGTAAGTGAATCTCAGGTGATCATTGACAATATTGCATGGTTCTGCATTGTGAAATCAAGCCGCTATATTGAACCTATATGGGTCATGTACTTTTGGATTGATATCATCTTCTTGACTTTTATTCCATTTCTCTTGGTTTTGCTGTTTAATGGTGTAAATGGAAAACATACTTTACTGACAAGCAGGATCAGGAAGGTTCTTTGAGGCAGTGGTAATGATCCAAAAGTGGAGAACAGAAGGAAATCCATTGTGTTATTAATGCTCATATCTACAAATTTTATCTTATTGTGGATGGTCATTCTTATTCATTTTATTTGTGCACAAATTACAGGAGTTGTGTTTTTGCAGACAAATTATAGCAATCCTTTTTCCATCCTGGAACAAACAGGATATGCGCTGCAGGATTTGAGGTTCTGCGCAAATATCATAATCTATGTAGCCTCCCAAGCTAAATTCAGAGAGGACTTAAAGATTCTGTTTAAACATCCCTTGGATTTACTTACGAAGGTACAGAAGTAGCTGAAATGGCTGGGCTCAAGCAGAAACTAATTCATGAAATTCAGACTCATTTCCCTCCTAGTCATACAAAATGTACAACAGCCCTGTCATCCCTAAAACTCTGGATCTTTTTGCCTGACATTTTCCACTGCAGGATATGTCCACAGTATCCCTTCTTAAGAGGCAGCCTATTAACTGTGCCCCACTTTCCTGTTATTATTTCCTTCAATTTCTCTGCGCATTCTTTAGGATTCCACAGTTAATCATTCCTAATCGGTGCTTGTATGTTTCCATTGTCAAACATTGCTTTCTGACTGAAGGATTAAAGCTCATTAAAGGTTCCCCGAATGTCAATTGATCCACGTGATCCAACTCATTCCCAGAAGTAGGTCTACAAATGCCCCTTATCTCGCTGAAAGGGGAAAATACTGTTATGAAAATTTTGCTGAATACTCTCGAGAAACTCTTTTCTCTCGTAGCCCTACATGCGTCACTACCCCAATTTATATTCACAGAAGAAAAGACTCCCATTCAAATCACTATGCTATGCTATCATTCCACTGAAATTCCTTTGCCAATGTGTCTGTTTACATCTTTCCCACTAGTTTATTTCCTACAGAGGAATCAGAACAATACACCTGCCCATTTCTGTTACTCTGCTCAAATAAACTACAGCACCTTACAATACCATGTATTGAATTTCATCTACTGCTCACTCCACCAGCTTGCCTATATGCTTTTGAAGTTGTACACCGTCTTCCTCACAGTTCACAATGCTTCCAGTTTTTGTGCAATTTGAATGCTATAAAACTGTCTTGTATAAGAAGGTCTGATATCTCGGGAAAAGCAAGTCTGTTATACAGCAGTGTGTCAAATGGCTGCTGAAAGTCCACACACACAAAACGATATTTTCCTCTTCATTCCTACTGTTCAGGAACTCCAGTTTTTTTTCAAAAAAATACATTCTCTCTCAATAATTAACTCATAAGAAGTGCATGGACCTACTACTCTTGTCCCAAATTACTTCTTTTTGAAGTTTCCCAAACTCTGTGGTTCAAGTGAATACGTTGTCGTTGTTCTTCATTATTGAGCAAGATAGCAATACTTCCAATTCTCCAGTACTCTGCCACTATTCCTGACTGCAAGACTGGAAACTGACTGCCAGAACTGAAGTGATTTCCATTCTCACTTCCCTCAATTTGTAGATGTATTCCACCTGCTCGTGAAACCTGTCAAGTTTAATCACAAAATGCATTTCCAAATACGTCTTAGAACATAGAACATAGAACAGTACAGCACAGTACAAGCCCTTCGGCCCACGATGTTGTGCCAAACTTTTACCCTAATCCTAAGGTCGATCTAAACTCCACCCCTACCTTATACTATCATCCATATGCCTATCTAATAGCCGCTTAAATGCCCCTAATGAGGCCGACTCCACTACCCTCTCCAGCAATGCATTCCACGCCCCTACCACTCTCTGAGTAAAGAACCTACCTCTGACGTCTCCCCTGTATCTACCTCCACTCACTTTAAAACTATGCCCCCTCGTAATAGCCACCTCCACCCTAGGAAAAAGTCTCTGGCTATCCACTCTATCTATACCTCTGATCATTTTGTACACCTCTATCAGGTCACCTCTCATTCTTCATCTTCTAAAGAGAAAAGCCCTAGCTCTCTCAACCTTTCCTCGTAAGACCTTCCCTCCATCCAGGCAACATCCTGGTAAATCTCCTCTGCACCTTTTCCAATGCCTCCACATCTTTCCTATAATGAGGTGACCAGAACTGGACACACTACTCCAGATATGGCCGAACCAGGCTTTTGTATAGCTGGAGCATAACTTCACGGCTCTTGAACTCAATCCCTCTATTAATGAAAGCTAACACACCATATGCCTTCTTAACAACTCTATCCACCTGGGTGGCAGCTTTCAGGGAACTGTGAACATAAACCCCAAGATCCCTCTGCTCCTCCACACTGCCAAGAATATTTCCGTTAACCCTGTATTCTGCTTTCAAGTTTGTTCTTCCAAAATGAATCACCTCACACTTTTCAGGGTTAAACTCCACCTGCCACTTCTCAGCCCAGCACTGCATCCTGTCAATGTCCCTTTGTAATCTAGAACAGCCCTCCGCACTGTCCACAACGCGACCCACCTTCGTATCATCCACAAACTTGCTAATCCACCCTTCCACTCCTTTATCCAAATCATTTACAAGAATCATAAATAGAAGAGGACCCAGAACAGATCCTTGTGGTAAAATAACTCATAACTGAGCACCATGTTGAATATTTTCCGTCCACTACCACCCATTGTCTTCTAAGGGTCAGCCAATTCTGAATCCAATCTGCCACATTTCCCCCTATCCCATGCATCCTTACCTTCTGCATGAGCCTACAATGGGGAACGTTATCAAACGCCTTACTTAAATCCATGTATACCATATCCACTGCTCTACCTTCATCCACGTGTTTGGTCACCTCTTCAAAGAACTCAATAAAGTTTGTGAGGCATGATCTACCCCTCACAAATCCATGCTGACTATCACGAATCAAACTGTGCCTTTCCAAGTGATCATAAATCCTATCTCTTAGAGCCCTTTCCAATAATTTGCCCACCACTGATGTAAGACTAACTGGCCTGTAATTTGCTGGGTTATCCCTATTGCCTTTTATGAACAAGGGAATGACGTTTGTCTCTCTCCAATCTTCCGGCACTATACTGAGGACGAAAAGATCATCGCCAAAGGCCCTGCGATACCTTCCCTCGCTTCCCATAGAATCCTTGGATAAATCCCATCAGGCCCGGGGGACTTATCTATCTTCAACTTCCTCAAAATTCCTAGCACATCTTCCTTACTAACATCGAACTTCTCTAGCCTACCAGACTGTTTCACACTGTCCTCATCTAAACTAGGTCCCTCTCAGTTGTGAATGCCAAAGAAAAGTATTCATTAAGGACCTCTCCTATCTCTTTAGGCTCCGTGCACAAATTCCCTTTACAATCTTTGATTGGCCCTACCCTTTCTCTGGTCATTCTCTTATTCCTCACATACGTGTAAAAAGCCTTGGAGTTTTCCTTGATCCTATGTGCCAAGGTTTTCTCATGCCCCCTTATAGCTCTTCTAAGCTCTTTCTTCAGCTCCTTCCTGGATAACTTGTATCCCTCTAGAGCCTTTTCCATTCCTTGTTTCCTAAACCTTACATAAGCATTCTTCTTCCTCGTAACCAGTCATTCGACCTCTCTTGAGAACCAAGGCTCCCTCACTTGACTGCATCTTCCCTGCCTGCTACGGACAAACATATCGAGCACACGCAGTATGCATTCCTTATACAATCTCCACATTTCAATAGCGCTCTTCCCTAACAGCATCGGTTCCCATTTTATGTTACCCAGTTCTTGCCTAACAGAATTGTAGTTACCCTTCCCCCAATTATAAACCTTACCCTGCTGTATGTACCTATCCTTTTCCATGACTATTGTAAAAGTAACAGAGTTATGATCGCTACCGCCAAAATGCTCTCCTACCAACAGGTCTGACACTTGGCCCGGTTCATTGCCAAGCACCAAATCCAAAGTGGCCTCTCCTCATGTTGGTCTATTTACATACTGTGTCAGGAATCCTTCCTGAGCGCACTGGACAAAATCCGTTCCATCTAAACTATTACAACTAAAATGTTTCCGATCAATATTTGGAAAGTTGAAGTCACCCATGACTACAACCCTGTGAATTCTGCACCTTTCCATTATCTGCCTCCCAATCCGCTCCTCTACTTCTCTGCAACTGTTAGGGGGTCTGTAAAAAAACCCCAACAAAGTGACTGCTCCTTTCTTGTTCATGACCTCAACCCAAACTGACTCTGTAGACATATCATTCTCGAACTGCCTTTCAGTAGCTGCTATACTAGCCCTGACTAGCAATGCCACTCCCCCGCCTCTTTTTCCACCCTATCTATTTCTTTTCAGACATCTAAATCCCGGAACTTCCAACAACCATTCCTGTCCCTGAGTTACCCAAGTTTCTGTAATGGCCACAACATCATAGTTCCAAGTACCCACCCATGCTCTAAGTTCATCCACCTTATTTCTGATACTTCCAGCATTGAAGTATGCACACCTCAACCATCTCTGTGTCCACCATTACGCTCCATCAACCGCATTTCTTTATAAACAACCTCATTCCCTGTAGTGTCTGTTGTGTCTTCCTTACTAACGTTATACCATCTTGTGACAGAATGTCCTCTTCTTTCACCATGACTTGGTATCATTTTCCCCATTGTAAAACTGGTCACAGAACGTTTGTTCTGTACTTCAACTATGCCCTCCTCCTCAATAGTTAAAAACTACCTTAGGTCTATAATCACTGGTCTTATCCTTCTTTGAGTCAGGTCCTTATCTGGCTACAAGAAGATAATACGAATGGTCAATCTGCACCGGGAACTCCCTAATATGATTTAACACATTCTTTTTATTACATTTCCAAAAACATCCTCAGATTCGGGAAAAGCCTTAGATGTTTGGAAATTTGCAATTATAACAATATTATTCAAAAGGGGTTGGAGACAAAGAATAAATACCTATATGCTACTTATCATAACGTCATTTATTGGAAAAATGTTAGAGTACATTATAAATAATAGCAGAACATTTTAGTGGCTCTGTGGTTACCACTTCTGCCTCACTAACCCTACCAAAGCCTCAGGGACCCAGGTTCGATTTCAACCTCGGGCGAATGTCTGTGTGGAGTTTGCATGTTCTCCCAGTCTCTAAGTGGGTTTCTGCTGGAGTTCCAGTTTCCTCCCTCCAGCCCTCTCAAAATGTCTGTTAACATTGCAGTTGCCTTCCTAACTGCCAAGAGAATCCTGAACAAGGACTCATAAGTCCCTTTGTGGATAAGATTTCTGAAACCTTTCCCCATTTAGAAAATACTGTGTACCTATATTCTTCCTACTAAAATGCATAACCTCAACCATTCCCACACTGTATTCCAACAGCCACTTCTTTGCACACTCTCTTAGCCTGACCAACTCCTTCTGCAGCCTTGTTACCAGCTCATCGCAATTTATCTCTCTACCGATGTTTATGTCATCTACAAATGTAGCAACAATACCCTCAGTTCATCCAGATTGTCAATGTATAATGTGAATAGTTATGGTCCCAACATGGACCCCTATGGAACTCGACTAGTCACCAGCTACCATCCTGAAAAAGACCCCTTTATCTCTACTCTATGCCTTCTCACAGTCAGCCAATTCCCTCTCTATGCAATTCCCTTGCCCCTAACACAATGGGCTCATCTTATTTTGCAACCTAGTGTGGCAACTTGCCAATGGCCTTCAAGAAATCCAGATATATCTGTCCACTGGCACTCCTTTGTCTAACTTGCTCATTGCCTCCTCAAAGAATTCTGCCAGATTTATCAGACATGATCTCTCCTTGATGAAGCCATGCTGATTCAGCCATATTCTTCAAATATATTTCCAAGTACTCCACTTCATTCTTAACGAGGTCCAAATTGTTACAAATGAGTGAGGTCAGGCAAACCAGCCTATAGTTTCCCTCTTCTAAGGATGCCTAACCTGAAGAAGTTACCCTCCTCCCTCCG
>NC_063366.1:810334-815315 GCF_021869965.1 Rhincodon typus
TTTCAAAACCCCCTTCCCCTCCCCCTTTTCTGATGAAGGGTCGAGGCCCGAAACGTCAGCCTCTCTGCTCCTATGATGCTGCTTGGCCTGCTGTGTTCATCCAGCCCTGCACCTTGTTGTCTCTATAGTTTCCTGTCTCCTTCCTCTGTTCCTTCTTAAACAGGGGTGTTATAATAGCCACTTTACAGTCCTCTATGACTCACCCCAACTCCAGTGATTTCTCAAAGATCGCCACCAATGCATCCACAGTATCCTCAGCTATCTCCTTCAGAACATTGGACTGTAGGCCATCTGGCCAATGATATTTATCAACTTCCAGACTTTTCAGCTTCCCTAGTACCTTGTCCTTAGCGATAGTCACAACACTCACCTCTGTCCCCAACTCTATTGAATATCCATTATGTTGCTGGTGTGAAAACTGATGCAAAGTACGTATTCAGTTCCACCCATTCCCCATTATTACTTCTCTCATTTTCCAGTAGTCCAGTGTCAACTCTTACCTCTGTCTTAACTTATAGATATCTTTTTTAAAAAAAAAAATCTCGTGTAATCTTCTTTAATATTACTAGCTGGCTTGCACTCATATTTCTGCTCTACCTTCCGAATTACCCCAAAAAAAATCCCTTTCATTATTGCTCCACCGTCTTCCTGTTAGGTTTCCCTTCCAATCAACTCTGCCCAAGCCCTCCCTCGTGTCTTTGTTGTTACTTTGACTCAATTGTGATATCGTTACATCTGATTTAATATTCTCAAACTGCGGGTGAATTCTATCATGTTGTGGCCACTGTCTCCAAGGCATTCCTTCACCTTCAGCTCCCATATTCAATTCTGTCTTATAACACATCACCAAATTTATAAATGCCTGTTATGTACTGGACTGCAGAAATAAACTATCTCAAAAACATTCCATAAATACTTTTTTCTTGAGATCTGTTATCAACCTGATTTTCCTAGTCTATCTGCATTTTGAAGTCCTCATAATTATTGTCACAGTGCCTTTCTTGCATGCTTTTCCTTTCTCTTGATCCTGACTACTGCCAGGAGGCCTGTTAACAACTCGCATCATGTTTTTTTTTGCCTTTGCGGTTCCTCAGGTCTACCCATGCAGATTCTACACTTCTATATCACTTCTTGCTATCGATTTACTTTCATTTCTTACTAACAAGGCAAGTCTACCCCCTCTGCCCACCTGCCTGTCATTTTGATATGACTTGTATCCTTAGATATTTAGTTCCCAGCCCCAATCCCTTGCTGCCACATCTCTGTGATATCACCGCATCATATGCGTCAATTTCAATCTGCTCCATAAGCTGCGCGCATTTAAATACAAGACCCTCAGTCTTGCATTGACCGCCCCCATTCCCATTGTTGTCCCCTTAGCTCCTGTGCCTGAAGTTAGAATTCTGACCCTTTCCATACTCTCTGTCCTATTACTTGTTCTGGAAGATTTAACATCTGCTCAGCATCTCTTCTCTTTAACTCTTTCCATTGTTTTCCATGCAACTGAACTCTCCCACCCCTTGCAATTCTGTTTAAAGCCCTATCCAGAGCCCTGCTATGTAACTCACAAGGACTCTGGGCCCAACATGATTCAGGTGGAGATAACAAGGCATAGAGCTGGATGAACACAGCAGGCCAAGCAGCATCAGAGGAGCAGGAAGGCTGACATTTCGGGCCTAGACCCTTCTTCAGAAATTCTTATCAGGAGAAAGAGGAGGTGTATTCTAGGTAGCTGTGGGAGTCGGTGGGCTTGAAATGGATATCGGTTTCCAGGTGGTTGCCAGAGATGGAAACAGAGAGGTCCAGGAAGGAGAGAGAGGTATCAGAGATGGTCTAGGTGAACTTAAGGTTGGGGTGGAAGGTGTTAGTGAAGTGGATGAACGGCTGATAATAAAGCTTCACCAGTTTTCATTTGTTATTTGTTAATAGGACTTTAACATTATGAGTAAACCTTAATTAGTACTCATAAATAAGTATGCTTCTCAAATCCTTTGCCTTGCATTCATCATCACAAATATATCCTCCACTTTCATGATGACTGCAGAAACAGAAACTTTGTCAACATCTGTCTTTTCCAAGAAATGTTCACCTTCTGAACAAAGATTTAACATTTAAAGTTATAAGAGGGAAGAGGAGACACACCAAGTACTCAATTTCCTGATGTTGATGTCAGTTAAATATTCGAAGTTTCACAGGAGCAACTTTCGAAATGTAGAAGTCAATATATGAGAAGGGTGTCAAATATTTTATTTCAAACAATACTGAGAATAAAGAACAGATGTTGTATACTTTGGAGACAGTAGGAACTGCAGATGCTGGAGAATCTGAGATAATAAGGTGTCGAGCTGGATGAACACAGCAGGCCAAGCAGCATCAGAGGAGCAGGAAGGCTGACGTTTCGGGTCTGGACCCTTCTTCAGAAATGGGGGAGTGGAAGGGGGCTCTGAAATCAATAGAGAGAGATGGGGAGGCAGATGGAAGGTGGATAAAGGAGCGGATAGGTGGAGAGAAGACGGACAGTTCAAGGAGGTGAGGATGGAGCCAGTAAAGGTGAGTGTAGGTGGGGAGTTAGGTTGGGGGTTGGTCAGTCCAGGGAGGATGGACAGGTCAAGGAGGCAGGATGAGGCTAGTAGGTACGAGGTGGGGATGGTGGTTGAAGTGGGAGGAGTGGATAGGTGGGAGGAAGCACAGGTTAGGGAGGCGGGGACGAGCTGGACTGGTTTTGGGATGCCGTCAGGGGTGGGGAGATTTTGAAGCTGAAGATTTTGAACCTCTTTGCAGGATACGTGGAACAATCCCTCTTCCGAAGCTACACTGGCCCTATCCCCCACCTCTTCCTCCGTTACATTGATGACTGTATCGGCGCCGCCTCATGCTCCCACGAGGAGCTCGAACCGTTCATCCACTTCACTAACACCTTCCACCCCAACCTTAAGTTCACCTAGACCATCTCTGATACCTCTCTCTCTTTCCTGGACCTCTCTGTTTCCATCTCTGGCAACTGGAAATCGATATCCATTTCAAGCCTACCGACTCCCACAGCTACCTAGAATACACCTCCTCTCACTCACCTTCCTGCAAAAATGCCATCCCCTGTTCCCAAATCCTTCGCCTCCGCCACATCTGCTCCCGAGATGAGGCATTCCACTCCCGGACATCCCAGATGTCCTCATTTTCAAGGACCACAACTTCCCCTCCACAGTGGTCGAAAACACCCTCAACCACGTCTCCTGCATTTCCCGCAACTCATCCCTCACACCCACTCCCCGCAATAACAACCAAAACAGAATCCCCCTCGTCCTCGCGTACCACCCCACCAACCTCCGGATCCAACACATCATCCTCCGACACTTCCGCCATCTGCAATCCGACCCCACTACCAAAGACATTTTTCCCTCCCCACCCTTATCTGCTTTCCGGAGGGACCACTCTTTCTGGGAATCCCTTGTCCGCTCCACACTCCACTCCAGCCCCACCTCACCCGGCACTTTTCCCTGCAACTGCAGGAAGTGCTACACCTGCCCCTACACCTCCCCCCTCACCCCCATCCCAGGCCCCAAGAAGACTTTCCACATCAAGCAGATGTTCACCTGCACATCTGCTAATGTGGTATACTGCATCCGCTGTTCCCGTTGTGGCCTCCTCTACATCTTGGGGAAACCAAGCGGAGGCTCGGGGACCGCTTTGCAGAACACTTACGCTCGGTTCATGACAAACGACTGCACCTCCCAGTCACAAACCATTTCAACTCCCCCTCCCACTCCTTGGACGACATGTCCATCCTGGGCCTCCTGCAGTGCCACAACGATGCCACCCGAAGGTTGCAGGAACAGCACCTCATATTTCGCTTGGGAACCCTGCAGCCCAATGGTACCAATATGGGCTTCACAAGCTTCAAAATCTCCCCACCCCCAACGGCATCCCAAAACCAGCCCAGCTCGTCCCCACCTCCCTAACCTGTCCATCCTTTCTCCACCCTATCCACTCCTCCCACTTCAACCCCCACCCCCACCTCCTACATACCAGCCTCATCCCCGCCTCCTTGACCTGTCTGTCTTCCCTGGACTGACCAACCCCCACCCTAACTCCCCACCTACACTCACCTTTACTGGCTCCATCCCCGCCTCCTTGAACTGTCCATCTCCTCTCCACCTATCTGCTCCTTTATCCATCTTCCATCCGCCTCCCCCTCTCTCCCTATTTATTTCAGAATCCCCTTCCACTCCCCCATTTCTGAAGAAGGGTCCAGACCCGAAACGTCAGCCTTCCTGCTCCTCTGATGCTGCTTGGCCTGCTGTGTTCATCCAGCTCGACACCTTGTTATCTTGTATACTTTGGATATGAGTAACTTGTAAGGAACGTATGTTCAAGAGCAGGAGAATGCACATATGCGAAAATAATACGCTGAATAGAACGTAAATCACTGCCTACACTGAGATACTTCTGAATTTCTCCTTTGAAAGGTCTATTTCTAAATTTCGACAACCCTTCCTCAGCACCCACATGCCACTACCCTCAACAACAACCAACCACCAGATTCCATTATCTGCATGTCAGTGGAATTATCTTCTCTTTCTCCTTCTTGATCCTATCCAGAGAGTAAATCTGGATCGGGAGACTGACACTTGGTGGAACTGGAAATTCTGAGAAAATGATGAAGTCAGATGCAAGCTTGGGAATTCCAATTATCTGGCAGGATAGAAAGGAGCCTCTGGAGTAGCGGCAATAACAGGATATCTGGGTGTTTGAAAAAGTGTAAAAATAAAAATCAAACTGATGCAATATAGGAAAACAGTTGGGCATTTAGACAACTTGTTTAAATTACTTTGAAATTCCCTTACATCCTATCTCAATTCAATATTCTGCCCATCATTCTGTGTCATCAGCAAATTTGGAAATATTGTATTTGGTTCCCTCATCCGGGTCATTTAAACAGAGTAGATTCCCAATTTGGCCAAACAGCAAGGGATGCTGGGTATGG
>NC_063366.1:820315-892432 GCF_021869965.1 Rhincodon typus
CCATACCCAGCATCCCTTGCTGTTTGGCCAAATTGGGAATCTACTCTATTTCAGCAGCCATGAGACTGCTCCAACTACCCACTAGGTCATTAGGCTGTCAATACACACACACACACACACACACACACACACACACACACACACAGAGAGAGAGAGTGAGAGACACTCTATAATCCTAAGTTTTTGTGTGGATGTCAATAGTGTCTCTTTATCTATCCACCTGTTCCTCACAATATCTGGAAAACATCGAAATTCATTCATGGGATGTGATGCTGTTGGCGAGGCCAGTATTTATTGCCAATCCCTAGTGGTCAATGAGAAAGTGAGCATGAGCTGTCTTCTTGAATCACTACAGTCAAAGTGCTGCCTTGAAAGTAATACCTTCATCCTGTGAATGAATCAAAAAGAAGTCTAAATGGTTAGTCTCTTAGAGAAGAAAACTCGAGGCAGTTGTTCTCCCATGTATCAGCTGTCCTATTACTCCTCGGTAATTCTCATTTTAGTCCATCCAAACCTAATCTAAATTTCATGACATTGGTGCTGGAAGTACTCACGGTACTTAAAGTTTTTTTTACAAAGCTCGTAGCTCGGCTTGTGGATGAGGTTGTTGATTTATGATCATTAACTTTCCCAGCCTATTTTCCCATCGTAATGTAATCTATTTTCTCATGCAGCTGCTAAATATCATCATTAACTTTTAGCCCTTCAGCCCATCCTATAAAAACGCAAAGGATTCTTAAGGGGTTTGACAGGGTAACTGATGACAGGATGTTTCTCATAATAGACAGTGTAGGACCAGTGGTCATAACCGTTGCTCCTTTCTTAAACAACAGCATCACATTTGCAATCCACCAATCCTGTGTTCAGAGAGGCCTGGGAAATTTATGTCTATTGCTCCATGATTTCCTCTCTTACCTCTCTCATCAATCTAGAACGCCTCAGAATAAAGGGGCAACAATTTAAAACTGAGATGAGGGGAAGTTCTCTGAGAGGGTGGAGAGACTATAAAGCTCCTTAATGCATAAAGTTGTGGGCACAGAGTCATTGTGCACATTTAATGCTGAGATAGAGAAATACTTGATCAGTAGAGGAATGAAAGGATACAGGGAAAATTCAGAAAAGCGAATTTTAGATCTATCATACTAATACTGATGGTGAAGCATTTTCAAGGAGCGCAATGGTTATTCTTATTTCTTATGCTCACAAAAAAGTGAAAGATAAGAAAGAGGTCTAAAATAGCTGACAGCGCTCCAGACAGAGAAGTCACCAGACCCAGATGACTTGCACCCAAGATTGTTGAGAGAGCTGAAGCAGCAAATTGCCAAGCCATTGACAGAAATGTTTCAGGTCTCTCTAAACACAGGATTGGGGGATTGCAAATATGATATTGTTGTTTAAGAAAGGGCAAAGGTTAACCCGGGAAACTACAAACCTGTCAGCTTGACGTCAATAGTGGGAAAACTAGTAGAAGCTATAATGCAGGACACAATAAACACACACTGAGGGAAAAGTAAGTTAATAGTATGCAACAACATGGATTTGCCAAGGGCAGATCATGCCTAGGAAGTGTAATTGAATTCTTTGACGAAGTGACACAGGCAGAAAATAAGGGTACTGCTGTTCATGTTGCATACTTGGACTTTCAGAAAGCATTTCACATGATGCCACATGGCAGTTTGGTTAGCAAACTAGAAAATTTTGGTTTTGATGGATCCTTGGCAGCCTGAATTAGAATTTGGCTAAAAGATAGGGAACAGAGAAAAGGCATCAATGGGCATTTCTCAGATTGGAGATGGGTTGAAAGTGGTATTCCCCAGGGATCAGTGTTGGGACTCTTGCTTTTTCTGATTTATATAAAAATTTGGAGATGGGTGTTGAGTGCAGGAAAAATCTCAAAGTTTGCAGCTGATACTAAGACAGGGAGAATAAGAAATTATGAGGAGATAATGCTGAGCGACTTCAGAGAGACAGTAACAATTTTGCAAATGGACAGCCCCCGGTGGATGAATTTCAATGTAGAGAAATGTGAGGTAACGCAGTCTGGAAGAAGAAACACAGAGAGACAATACAGGTTCAATGGTACAACTTTGAGGGCAGAACAGGAGCAGAGGGAACTCGGGTACACATGCATAATTCTCTGAATGTGGCCAGGCAAGTTGAAACAGTTTGTAAGAAGGTCATAGGTCATAAGTAGAAGCACAGTGTATAAAAGCAAGATGGTAATGCTACACCTCTACAAACCATTGTTCAGACCACATTTATGGTCCATTCTGGGCACCTGATTTAAGGAAGGATGTTAAAGCCCTGGAGACTGCACAAACGAGATTTACTAAAATGATACCAGGAATGTGGGATTTTAGAAACAAGGAAAGATTGGAGAGATAGGGCTTATTGTCCTTGGAGTAGCAATGATGAAGAGGTGACCTTATTGAAATGTTCAACATTATAAACAATTTTGACAGGGTAAAGAACATAGAACATAGAACATTACAGTGCAGTACAGGCCCTTCAGCCCTCGATGTTGCGCCAACCTGTGAAACCAATCTGAAGCCCGTCTAACCTAAACTATTCCATTATCATCCATATGTTTATCCAATGACCATTTAAATGCCCTTAAAGTTGGCGAGTCTACTACTTTTGCAGGCAGGGCATTCCATGCCCTTACTACTCTCTGAGTAAAGAACCTACCTCTGACATCTGTCCTATATCTATCACCCCTCAATTTAAAGCTATGTCCCCTTGTGCTAGCCATCACCATCCGAGGAAAAAGGCTCCCACTGTCCACACTATCTAATCCTCTGATCATCTTGTATGTCTCTATTAAGTCACCTTTTAAACTTCTTCTCTCTAACGAAAACAGCCTCAAGACCCTCAGCCTTTCCTCATAAGAACTTCCCTCCATACCAGGCAACATCCTGGTAAATCTCCTCTGCACCCTTTCCAATGCTTCCACATCCTTCCTACAATGCGGTGACCAGAACTGTACGCAATACTCCAAGTGCGGCCGCACCAGAGTTTTGTACAGCTGCAACATGACCTCATGGCTCCGAAACTCAATCCCTCTACCAATAAAACCTAACACACCGTACGCCTTCTTAATAACGCTATCAACCTGGGTGGCAACTTTCAGTGATCTATGCACATGGACACCGAGATCTCTCTGCTCATCCACACTACCAAGAATCTTACCATTAGCCCAGTACTCTGTATTCCTGTTACTCCTTCCAAAGTGAATCACCTCACACTTTTCCGCATTAAACTCCATTTGCCACCTCTCAGCACAGCTCTGCAGCTTATCTATGTCCCTCTGTAATCTGCAACATCCTTCCGCACTATCCACAACTCCACCGACTTTGGTGTCATCCGCAAATTTACTAACCCATCCTTCTATGCCCTCATCCAGGTCATTTATAAAAATGACAAACAGCAGTGGCCCCCAAAACAGATCCTTGAGGTACACCACTAGTAACTGAACTCCAGGATGAACATTTCCCATCAACCACCACCCTCTGTCTTCTTACAGCTAGCCAATTTCTGATCCAAACTGCTAAATCACCCTCAATCCCATGCCTCTGTATTTTCTGCAATAGCCTATCATGGGGAGCCTTATCAAACGCTTTACTGAAATCCATATACACCACATCAACCGCTTTACCCTCATCCACTTGTTTGATCACCTTCTCAAAGAACTCAATAAGGTTTGTGAGGCACGACCTACCCTTCACAAAACCATGTTGACTATCCCTAATCAAATTATTCCTTTCTAGATGATTATAAATCCTATCTCTTATAATCCTTTCCAACACTTTACCCACAACCGAAGTAAGGCTCACTGGTCTATAATTACCAGGGTTGTCTCTACTCCCCTTCTTGAACAAGGGGACAACATTTGCTAGTCTCCAGTCTTCTGGCACTATTCCTGTAGACAATGACGACATAAAGATCAAAGCCAAAGGCTCTGCAATCTCCTCTCTAAAGAAGGATTTTCTGTTTCCACTCGTTGGTATGTCAGTAAGTTGGGGGTTCACAATATCAACATTGTCAGCAAGAGAGCTCATGGTGAGATGTGGAGATACTTCTTTCCTCAGAGTTGTTTCGATTTGGGTTGTGCTGCCTGGGAGAGCGGTGGAGCATAGAACAGTACAGGACAGGAATAGGCCCTTCGACCGTTATGTCTGCGCCAACCATGATGCCATTCTAAAATACTCCCATCTGCTACTCATGATCCGTATCCTGTATTCCCTGCCTGTTCATGGATCTATGTAAATGCCAACAATGCCAAAGTATCTGCTTCTGCCACCTCCAGTGGCAGTGCATTTCAGGCACCTACCACCCTCCGTATAAAACACTTTCTTTGCACATCTCCTATAAACTTTCTCTTTCCCATCATAGACCACTGCCCCTGAGTATTTGACATTTCTACCGTGGGAAAAAAGACTCCAACTATCCCTCTGTCCATTCATCTCATAATTTTGTGCACTTCTATCAGGTCACTCCTCAGTCTCCAACACCTGTCAGAAATAATCCAAGTTTGTCCAATCTCTCCCTATAGCTCTTACACTCCAATTGAGACAACATCCTGGTCAATTTCTTTTGCACCCTCTACAAAGCCTCGACATTCTTCCAATAGTGTAAAGACCAGAACAGCACAAAATTCTTCAAATGTGGCCAAACTAAAGTCTTATAAAGGTACAGCATGACATTTTACTCACTTGTGTTGGCAATTTCAGGGAGCTATGGGCTTGCTCCTCCATGACCTGCTATTTACTATATGCTATCTTCCTGCATTTGATCTCCTGAAACGCATCATCGCACTTTTATTCAGGTTATACTTCATCTGCCGTGTCTCTGTCCAACTTTCCAACCAATGTGTATCCTGCTATAGCCTTTGACAACCTTCGTTACTATCCACAGCTCCACCAATTTTTGTATGGTCTGCAAGTGCACTCATTACACCACCTAAACTTTCATGTAAATCGTTTAAGAATATTAAAAACAACAGGGCTCCCAGCACTGATCCTTGTGGAACACCACTGCTCACAGACCAATAATCAGGAAAAAGCACTCATCTACAACCAACCTCTGACTTTTAAGACTAAGCCAAAATTGTAACCAATTTACCAACTAACAGTGGAACCCATGTGATGTAATCTTCTGGACCAGCATACCATTAGAAACCTTGTCGAATGCATTCGTAAAATCACGGTGCTGTTAGAGCCTCATCATCTTCGTCACCTCTCAAAAAACCGAATCAAATTTGTGAGACCAGATCATAGAAAGAGATTTGTGTTTGTGGAGATCAATTACAACATTCACAGGATATCACGGTTGAGCACATAATAAACATTCGGAAACTGACCGAGACCAAACAGACAAAAATATGATGCCGATAGCATGTCAAAGGCTACGCATTCTGCAGTGAGTAACTTGTCTATTTTCCATGTACCTTTGATCCATAAGTGTCAATTCAAGAGCCTGACTGGATGCGGCCAACTTAGCTGCAGGACAGCATCGCCAAAAGCACACAGAATGATTGGCATCATTCAGGACAAAGCAGCATGCTTGGTAAGGACCCCGTTTACCAACTTAATTGTACACTTGCTTCATCACCGGCATGCAGTGAGAGCAGTACCCACTAAATGCAAAATCACTCACAATGGGTCTTTAATCATCATCTTGCAAACGTATCGCTCACAAATCAATTCAAAATGACTAAACCCAGTGAATTCATTTGTGCAACCTCTGGTAGCAAATAATAAGAAATCTAATTCCTTGCCCTAATCTTGAAGGTATTCGTGACACCGTACATTAGTTGAGGTTTTGAGACCCGAGTAGTATCTTTCCAAATCTTCCTGTGTTTACGGATGACGCACAATTGGCTTAAGTTGTTTATGCCGAAAATGACACATGTTCTGAAAAACTTCAGACATAAATTATAAGCCTTGATTAGGTTGAATTTCAATTTGTGGCCCATAATGAGTTAAAATAATGAGATTTTTTTTATTGTATTACCTGAGCTTTAATCATCCTTAAAGGAATAACTTCTGGGAATTGAATCGTCACATCTATAACTGGACAGATATGCTGATGTCCTGCTTTTTTTTTCAGTAATGGCCTCACACAATCTACTGACACTCTGCTGAATGCATCTTGAAAACCTGATATGGGTACAAAATGTGCTGATTTAATTATATGTTGCATTTAACTGTCACCTGGCAGGCTTTACGGAACTGAAAGACATCATTATACAAGTCTTGAGCAAGTGAGATACCAGTTCATTGATGCCTGCCATAGGGATTTCCTGTGCTACTGGCATATCTCCTTCACACACCTGGGCAAACCACTATTCGAATGTCCAGGCAATTATTCGCCATCCAGAGGTCTGTGAGGATGTCTCCACTTCTTCATCTGATCCCAGTTTTTTTTAATGCAATTACACGCTGGAATTATTTCAGCCTCCGCTTCAGTGTGAGCTGCCTATGCTAACTTATTTAACACTGGGTCTGCTTCCAGAGTGTCAATTAATAAAAGCATGCCAAACACTTCAATTTCACCACTTTTTGGCAGGATTCATGCAAACATAAACATTTCCTCAATAGGTTTCAAATCATGACCATATTCTACGCTGCCTTCCCTCCCCTGCTTCAGTCCCCAGCTATATCATCATCTCACATCTTCTGTTTCAATTGCATCATTTTAAAATCATACTGATTTATCTCATGCTGCAAGTTTAATTCAAGGTTTTGTACTGACATTCTTTTGATTTCCATTTCCCTTTCCTTGTCTGTTTCTGCCTTTCCTTTGTCCTATTCCGCACTTGGGAATTCCATCTTCCTGTCTTACTTCTCTATCTCCAGCTTTCTAATTCATTTTGTCTTCACGTTCCAGGTTCCAATTTAATCATCGATCGAGATCCTGATTTCGATTTACCACGTTAACTCTGTTTTTTCCTTCACAGATGCTGCCAGGCCTTAAAAACTTCAAAACCTTAAAAACTCTATGTTTCTATAATTTTAACTTCTTTCTGAAAACCTGAAATCACTGTCCCTTAGGCCTTGTTTGATCTGCTAATGGAATCAACGTTTCTGTGTCTGCCGTGAGTCAACTTACCACTATCTCATATACCTCTGCAAACTGGCCTGTCAGTCTCCTGTACTGCAATAAGAATAGGACCAGCAACTCCAAATGAACATAATTGCTCAAATATCTAGTATTTGGAACTATTATGTGAACTTTCCGTGGCACCCTCTTGAGCCCGCATTGGCCATTCTAGGAACGTTAATTAAAACTACCTTTGTCAGTCTCGTAATGGCCTAAGCAGAGAATCTATAAATTGCCAGCACGAATTCTTGGATCTCATACACCATGCCTCAGTTGATGAAATGTACTTCCTAATCTTTTAATCTCAATAAAGAAAGCTGCAACCTACTGAACCTTCCCTCATAAGAAAAATCTTTCATTCCAGAAATCGGCTGATTGAAACTTGCCTTGATATCTAGACTATCTTTCTAACTGAAGAATCCAAAAGTACACACAGTTCCTCAGTTGCACCTCCCCAATGTCCGGAGTGTTTGGAGCAAGAGTTTGCTGATTGTTCTGCTCCACCCACTTGCACTAAAGACCAGTATTTTGTCTGCCTTCCCACTTACTTCCTATATCTCCATGCTGACAGCTATTTGAGCACACACAGCAGAGCATTCATTTCCATCTGCTCTGCAACATTCTGTAGTCACTCTCCAGTTAATTAACATACTGCTGTCCTAGTCTTCTTGCTACAGTAAACAACCTCACACTTCCTCACATTGTACTCTGGCATTTCCAAGTTGGAAAGCTGTAATCAGTGGATTGCCTCAGCTATCAGTGCTGGGCTCTCACTCTTGAAAGATCAAAATTAATACTCTGAAAGTCTTAGATATGATGACTGCAGAACAAATGGATCCATTTAGCAAAGGCTTCCAAAGTTTCTTGGAATCTGGGCAGTTCCCAGTGATGGAAAAGAAATAAAAGTTTCACTTCTATTAACAGTGCAGTGAAATACAAAGTGATAATGATAGGCTGCTATAAGCGATAACAACAGGTAAGCGAACTGTTTGGATCTAAATCATGTAGGGATCGAAATCTAGAGACTGCAGAAGAAGGATATTTCTCTCTCTGTCTCTCTGCAGTGAAGTAGTGACTACTTGAAGTAACGAATCAGTCACTGAAAGACTTCACAATTATTGTCTTCCACGAAGAATTGAAAGAATCTGGAAATAAGGAGATTGGAGAACAGAAGGAAGCACAAATGACACCTCACCACCTCGGTGTTATTGAAATGTTTTTCCCCAGTATTTTGTCTCATATGAATGCCCATGCAAGTTTGACTGTGTCTGAATGCACATAAGCATAAATGGCTGTGAAGGGTATTAGAGTTTCAACTAATAGATTTATACGTTGTTAGTTCATAGCCCATAGCTGGTGGTTCCAGTTTATTTATTAGTAAGGAATATTACTTCTTGCTGATTACAGAAACCTGTTCAGTGTGTTCTGTTAACCTGAGTCCATCAAGCAGGTAAAGTAAGGACCTGGGTTTTCTTTGATTAAGTCTTTAACTTAAGTGAATACCTGGGATTAGAGGGCTCATGTATTAACGCATTTTGCCACGTGGGAAAGGACAAAAGATTGGGTGGTATGGTAGGGATTTTGTTGAAACAGGGATAACTGGGATTTGGGTGTGGAATTAGCTTGTGATAAATCTATAGAAAACATTAGTTTCTGTACTGTTCCATTCTTATACCATATCCCGTCTTATATTTATTTTCCTCAAAGTTCTTGTGTAGTGATTGGAACCAGGGTCAAGTGGATCACATTGACTATGAGATCCTTGATTGGGGTTGTTAACCTGGCCAAAACAGGGAGCCTTGGTTGACAGATGAAAACAGGAGATTCAGAATGTTTCCTCAGCTTGGGGACTGGCTTTGAGCTGGCTGGTCAGAACAAATATACCACACGCATGTAAATAAAGAGTGACTTGGTGATAGGTTATGGCGTCTGTGCAGTTATTTCAACTTCTCACTGGAACTGCTTAATCCTTATTTAACACTTACTGCTCCCCTCACCCTTGGGCCTTTGACCCAGGTAATGAACTTAGTGGTATTGCCCTTTCAATAACGTCCATAGGTGCAGGCCAGATATTGATTTTAAAATTGTAAAGTCACTTAGATGTACCATCAGTACAGGTTGGCTGAACAACACACCTCGTGCCTCATGTGTTTTAGCCCCAATTTCTCCTAATCCCACATGCCTTACTGCCTCCTGTATTTCCTTTTGGTTGCTGTTACATTGTGTAATGTGTACTATGCACTTGCACAGGGCCTTCCTGGGTACCTGCAACATGCCTAGGCAACTCTGGGGTTATGTAGAAGAATGGGTTCAGACGCAGTGTTGAGTTTTCCTTAGTGTCTTCTGTAATGACAGCACTGTTTTATCATTCTGCGTTATTGACTTTGAATGGAAGTGGGAGAACAGACTATTTTAAAGCCAAGGAAGCGCTGCACTCTGGAAGTAGTGGGGCTTGATTTCCAGTGCATTACCCCAGTGAGGTATATCAAAGTTTGGGCACTCTTGTCGATGTCAATTCTGAAATGAAACAATGACGATTTGGATGTGGTATTAGTAAATGACACAGCAAAGGAAAAGGCCACCTTGTGTACTGCACTTAGGAAGTGGCAATGGAAACTGTAAAGGGATTCCTGCAGTGATGTCACTGATACTCTTTGGTAAACTTTCAAAACTCAGGTTGAAATTGTTTGATAAACTGGATGCAGCATTGTTGCCAGAGCATGGCAAGGCACTTGTGTTTAGCATGAATACAAGGGAGATCATGAAATCCAGGCAGTGGTAAATGGAATAAAACCGAAAGGAACAAAAACAAAGTTGCTAGGCTTCATCAGAGGCTGCACAGAGGATGTTACCCAGCGTGGGAACAAAACATCTATGAAACAAGAAACCAGCTCGGCGAGCCAACCAACCGCAACAACCTCAACATAGAGTTTTATAGCTCAGACGGAGGTCATTTGACCCATCGTATCTGTGCCAGCTCCCGAAAGAACTACCCAATTATTCTAATTGTACAGCTCAATCTCCATAGCCCTCTAATTTCATCACTTTCTTCACAATTCAATATTGTCCCTACTTTAGTGTCAGCTGCAAATTCTGAGATTTTGCCCTCAACATCCAATTCCAAAAGCAAAGTTCCCAACACTGATCTCTGGGGATCACCACTTTCAACTTTTCTCCAATCTGGGAAATTCATAAATATACCTATCCCCTGTTTTCTATCTTTTACCCAACTTCTAACCTATACTACCAAGGATCAATCAACCGCAAAGCTTTTTTTTAAATTTGCTCAACAATGTGCCATGTGGCGCTGTATCAAATGCTTTCTGAATTTCTAAATGTACATCCTCAGCACTACCCTCAGATCCTACCTGTGTCACCTCATCAAAGAACTCAACAAATTTGTCAGGTATGACCTTTCTTGATCAAGCCATGTCGACTGTCTTGTTTTACCTTACTTTTCTCTCAGTTTATATTCACCATATTCTTTCTTATGGCTCCATCCCTTTTCCCACTAATTCCTTCAAGCTGTCAGGTCTGTTTTTTCCTGGCTTATCCTTTGCCCCTTTCTTGAACAATGGAGTCACATTTGCAACCTTCCAGTCCCCTGGGACTAATCCTGTGTTCAGAGAGGCCTGAAAAATGTATGCCAAATATGCAGGACGCAAATTGGGGGACAGCACAGAGAGTGACATTGACTAGAAACTTCCTTCCCATGATCCTGCTGGAAATTGAGACAATGCAAAATGTCGGCATGAACAGGGATACAGTATCGTAGATTTTATTAAGAAAACCATACAATCCAAGACTAAGGAGGACATCCTGAACTTGTCTAAGACACTAGATTGGTCTCAGATGGATCACTGTGTCAAGTTCTGGGTGCCATGTTTTTGGGAAGGAATTTAATGGATTGCGGAGAGCACAGAGGATGTCTCCGAGAATGCTTCCTGGGATGTCAAACTTCAGTGTTAAAGATACATTGAAGAACGTGCTAGTTCATTTGAAACAAAGAAGACTGGAGAAAGATCTGACTGAAGTGATCAAAATCATGAAAGATCTGGGCGCAATATATCGGGAGAAAATATACTGACTCGAGAAAAGATCGAGAAAGAACAGGCACATATTGAAAGGGTTTATTTAAATGGAAGAGTCCTGTTAAGAGGAATAAGGTTGTTACACAACATGTGGCAAGGGTTTGGAATGCATTCGCCAAGAGCGAGTATTCTTTCCTGACACGTTCAGGAGGGCACGACATGGTTAGTTGAAAGACAACAATGTACATGGCTACAGAGAGTAAGCCAGAGAATGAAACTAAGTGAGATGTCCTTTGGGAGAGGCAGTACAGCCAATAAGGGCTGATAGACCGAATTCTGTAATGTAGCCATTGTGTGATTGAGTTATTAATACTGAAGCAGTTTTGACTAGTAACAGCGATCACAGTTAATGCCATGAAGTTACGATAGAGAACTTATCCATGGAAATGATTACACATGGAACAAGCCGATGCACTAGGAACAATCCACCAAGATGCTAACCAAATTAATTCGATGACGTTATTCTCAGTGCAGATTCCTCCTTACATTGTTGGTCCCACACAGGGCTAATAACTATCATATGAGACAATTTCTCTTGATTGGTCAAAACTCTTCTCATTCCAGACGTCTTGGTTCTTCCTTAAAGCATGGTATACGTCCTTTTTTGATTTTGCAGGCTTCAATCAAAGTGCCTTGGCAGTGACTATGATGGAGGCAGGGCTTAATGGAAGTATTGGAAAGACAGTTGGAGCGCTATTAGAAAAGAATGTACAGTTTACAGGGAAATGGCAGGAGAATGGCACTCACAGAGAAGTGCATTCAGAGAGCACCACACCATCCCGCCGCAACCTCACACCCTCCCCAACCTCAACCCCCACCCCCCACCCCCTACGACATGATGGTCCAATGGTGTCCTTCTGTCTTGCGACAATTCGGTGATTTTCTGACCTGTGGTCTCTGCAGTAAAATTATTCTGAATGCCATTGGGAAGAGGACATCAGTGGAAAGTAACTTGGATGATCTGGGCTGTCATTTCAGTGTCGTCAGTTTCAAGGAACTGTTCTAACCCGGTTCCCCTTCAATAGTCACTCACTTCCCGGGATGAGAATTGTGACCAGAGGCTTTCCCCTTTTTTTCCCTGCTCTCTCCACCTGGATGCCTGAGAGTAGCTGCCACTAGATGCCTCTGCCAGAGCAGCTCAATGAACACTCTCAGCTACTTGATGAATCTGCCCTTATGGTGAACGCCGACATGATTAAATCTGAAACAGGAACAGAAATTGCTGGAGGAACTCAGCAGGTCTTGCAGAATCTGTGGGGAAAGAAACAGAGTTAACATTTTGAGTCCGGTCAAATCTGAAACAGCGAGACACGATCTTTCTTCAATTAGGAGTTGTTTCGTGTGCTGAGGTGACAAACCTAACTAGATAAGCTGCAAGGAAAACGTATCAATACACTGATGGCATTCCAGATGCTAGTGATGGATCCTCTCATAACCATAGATTCCACTTCAGTCTGTAAATCAGGGGTGTCTCCAATCAATTGGGCCCAGCACACACAAAGGAGATTCCCTGAGCTGGGGTATGTTACTGTCAAAGGGAAATCGGGCTATCATGTTAACTTCTAGATGACACTTCCTACAAAGTGAGAGGGAGCTGCTTGAATAGATGCCTCTCTGTCACTTCCCATATAATGCATTATGCTCAAAAGAAAGGAACGGGGGTGTGTGTGTGTGTGTGTGTATATGTGTGTGTATGTTTATTGACAGCCTCATGACATAGTGAGTAGTTGGAGCAGTCTCATGGCTACTAAAACAGAGTAGATTCCCAACTTGGCCAAACAGTAAGGGATGCTGCGTATGGGACACATTGGCCAAGTAAAGCTCAGTAAATTGCAAACCCAAAAACTATCCACAGTACAAACACAACAGCCAGGTGCTAAAGGACACATCTCATCAGCAGTTCAACCAAACAAATGAATGCATAATATTAAAAGAAACAGACATTAGTATTGCTCAAAAAGGAGATCTCAAACGTTTTTACCCAAGTATTCCCCCCTTGTGTTACAGACAAAAGGCAGGAACTATGTCACAACTTAATTCAACAAACACATCATTATTTTACACTCAATGTATCAATATTTAATAAAAAGTAAACATTCATTACAACATTTACTTCTTATTTGACCTAACTTAACTTCAGCTTTAACTCACTTCATTTAATGTCACTTTAGTTAATGCATATTTTATACTAACTCTAACTTTATAGGTTTGGTTTGAATCAAATATGACTCTGACTCAAGTGAAGTGCCCAATTTTGTTTTCTATGCAGATCTGGCCTTGTGCTTCTTTGTTCTGTGTGGTCTGGGAGGCTTCTTCTCAGAAATTTTATTTGTTCTGTTAATTTATCTGAAAATGTGCTCCATCCCATAAGTATATCTGGCACTCAACCAATGAATTGATCAAAGCCTGACCACATTGTTCTCTTCCAGCCAATGTAATTTACCATTAAACAACTCTCAAATGCTTATAGTAAACCATAAACAGCCATATTCCATGCTGTATTCTAGGTAGTAGTGGTGCCAGTATGCCTAGACACCACCATGACATGTCCCTGACTTGGTCAACACAGGAAACTGCAGGTCACAACAGGTCCTGGCTGCAGTTTTAGCTGAAGTCAGAGTTTAAACTAGCTTGACCAAAATTGCTTGGTTGTACCTCTTAACCAGTTTCACAAACCTTTATACTGCCAACCATCTGATCACAATCCCTCCTCATGGTCCTGGAGCTCCAAGTGAAATGGGCCACGTTCTCTTTCAAAGCTTTCTGAGTCTAGTCAAACTAACAATTAATGTATGACGAGTATTCTCCTACGTAACATAAATTTCATGTATAACTGTTCTGTTCGCTCTCTTTTCCATTTCACAAATTGAAGTGTACAGGGATCACACACTTCTAACATAACAAGATACTAGTGATTACATTGAACACCCTATGTCTTCCTTTGGTTTATATGAAAACATCCAGTTTTCCCAGAATCGAATAACACCTTATACACTGAAGGACTTACTTTATCTACAATTGAATGGATTCCTCAATATCTAGGAGACAAAAATGTACCTGATTGATGGACCGAAAGCATAATCTGTTGCCCCACCTTATACTCTATAAAATTCACTTTACCATTACAACAAGACTTGCTGTATTTCTTTTCGTGTCCCTTTTCAAGGGATGCTGACATCTGAGTTGCTTTGATTTTGTCCAGCAATTGCTGTACAGTTTTCCCATGACTAAGAGTGACAATTCAGGTTCAGAAAAGTTCAACTCTAAAAGAGGTTGATTCCCTTTATGGAACGGCATGCCATCAAACCATGTGGAGTAAATCCAGTTGAATGAGAATGCATTTCATACTATCATTTGAACAAATGGTAGTATGCTGTTCAATGTAGCATTGTTTTGAGATAGTCTTTCAAATTATGCTTTTTTTAAAGTAGAATTTATCCTTTTTTCTTATCCCACTTGATTGAGGATGAGAGGTAATATAGAGCCTTGGATCGACCCCCAAATAAGGTCATAACATCTTGCATTACTTGAGCAGTAGAATGATCTGATTCTACACTGCTCAGGAATCCCCATCTAGTAAACACATATAGCACCAGGGTGTCAGTTGTTGCATTAGTTGTGCTGTTTTTGGTAGGGAATGCCTCAATCCATTTATTAAATGTATCAATTATCGCTGGGATGTATCCATATTCTCCCCGACATGATGGCAAAGAACCAATACTCTATTTGAAAATTACTCCAAGGGCCTTTAACTGGTCTTGTGTGCCTGAATTCCCCTTTACCTCCTTACCTATTAGGGTTATTTTGAGCATATAACAAACAATTATCCACAGAATACAAGCAGAAACTGAAAAGTGAGGATCTGGTACAGAAAGTCACAGAGTGCTGGTCTGAGGTAACAGTCAACGTGACTGCTTGGAATCAGCGAACTGGTCTATATTCAAGAACTCAGCAACCAACCTAAACGAATATGCCACTACGGACTTCATAAGTAAGTGTGTAGATGGCTGCGTGCTGAAGAAGTTAATTTGAGTGCTCCCCAACAATAAAACATGGATGAATCTGGAGGTCCATACCTTACTGAACTCCAGGTCTGAGGCATTCAAATCAAGTGATCCTGTAAACGGCGGCTAATCAAATTTTCGCTGTGCTCATGTGAGTATGTCTGACAATAGAGCTAAAGCTAATTCAATTCAATTTGACTCTTTTTATATAGATGTACTATAGAAAGCATCCTAACTGAATGCATCACGGTGTGGTATGGCAAGTGCTCTGTCCAAGACCGCAAGAAATTACTCAGAGTTGTGAATACAGCCCAGTCCACCAGACCAACCTCCCATCCATTGACTCTGTCTATACTTCCCAAGGCCTTGGGAAAGTAACCAATATAATGAAAGAGTCCTCCCGCATCAACTATATTCTCTTCCACCCTCTTCTGGTGGGCATAAGATACAAAAGTTTGAAAACACATGCCAACAGATTCAAGAAAAGCGTCTTCCCCGCTGTTATCAGACTTTTGAACAGATCTCTCAAAAATCGAAGTTTAACTGTCTCTGCACCTTCTCTGTAGCTCTAACACTATATTCTGCATTCTGTTCTATGACCCTGATGCATTATGTATGATATGATTTGCCTGGATAGCAATATTTTCACTGTAACAATAATAAATCAAATCAAGTCAAAAGCATTGCAAAAGGTTTTGAATCTGTTGCAGCGACCTCTTGTGGAAGGGGAGTTCTGGGTCTGACACTTGCAGTGCTGGAGTTGTAGCTAAAGCCTGTGTTAATTCAGAACCAGCCTATGTGCACAGTTCACTTCGCTGCCATAGGACATTCTTCTTCAAATGACCTGATAAAGGAGAAGCTTTGGTAGCAAAACCATCAATATAATTTCTGCAATAGCCCACTAATTTCAAAAATGCTTGAAGTGATTTTACATTTTTAGGGAGGAGAAACTGTACATTAGATTCAATATGTTTCTTTCCAATTTTGCGCTTGCCGTGGGTTACAACAGTGCCATGTACACCACGTGAGAGTTCATATATGGCGCCTTTATATTAAGTCCTAATGAAGTGAAGAGCGTCAATAGTTCATCCAATAATTGTTGATATTTCTCTCCAGTTTCAGTTTGTAGATTGTCTTCATCTCTGAGATGAAGATCATCTCCAGACTGGATTAAACAATCTGTTGGTGAAAATGTCTCCTACCCTTGAAGCAATCTTCAACGAAAGATAGATGGAGAGTTGGGGTAAAAAAAAATCCGTGTATATTGCTGATCTTGAAATGTAAATGCAAACTTATATTGACATTGCTGACTTATAAAAAAGACCAAACACATTACTGATGTAAAGACCAGAAAAATATTTTGCTTGTGGAACTTGTTTCATCTTGGTCCTGGGACTAGTTGCTACTGTTGGTGCTATTAATGGAGTCCTTTTATTCAACTCCCTATAATCAATCATCAGTCGCCAAAAACCATCTGGTTTCTTAACTGGTCAAATGGGAGAATTATTTGTTGAAGCTACACGTCCTCAAATTCCATGTTCTAGCAGTCTTGCAATTCCCTTTACTACATCTCATTCAGCGTGTTTAGGGAAACCAGCACTGCTTTCGAGGTTTTAGCTCAGAGCCTTCTATAAGTACTTCCCTGGCATTCGACCACAGTCGTGCTTATGTGTTGCGAATGCACCTGCATCTTTAGTAGTAAGCTCTTGTACGATTAAATAATTGGAAATGATTTACTATAGGAAGAACGTTGTTAAATTTGAAAGGGTGCAGAAAAAGAATGTTACCAGGACTGGAGGGCTTAAGCTCTAGGGAGAGGCTGAATAAGCTGGGTCTTTTTTTCCTGGAGTGTTGGAGGCTGATGGGTGACCTTATAGAGCATGACAAAATATTGAGAGGCATAGATAAGGAAAACAGACAAAGTCTTTCTCCCAAGGTAGGGGAATCCAAATATAGGCAGCATATGTTTAAACTGAGAGGGGCAAGATTTAAAAGAGAATGGAGGGACAACTTTTTCACACAGAGGGTGGTACATATATGGAATGAGCTGCCAGAGGAAGTGGTAGAGGTGGGTATAATGCCAATTTATAAGTTGGAGCTAGAATTCCCCAACTTTACAGACCTTGCCTGAATAGGTTCCCGTGCATATCCCTATTGGTGCCTCATTTATATCAACCATCTGCTAGATGTGACAATTCGCTAAATTAAAAGACAATTTACATTATATTTACATAACAATTGGAACCCAGAATATGCTCTGCTGTTTGAGGAGGTTGTATGAACATGGCTGGGTGATAACAAAGCATACTATCCAACTTATATGATGTTGGATCCATTTCAAATACATGTTGTAAGTGTCCAGTAAAGCCACTAAAAATCATTGTCCCTTTCTTTCACAAAGATAAACAAATGTCTCTAGATGCGTTAAGGGTAGTGCAGGAATCTCCTGTGACCCTTAGGAATTCGACAGGGCAGCCTCCATCTAACAAAGGTCACCCTACACAATCCAACCAACCTAGAGAGGCCTAGCACCATCATGCCCTTGAATTCACATCCAGTAACGCTGAATAAAGAGAAGCAGGCTCCTCCACTTCGCTTGCTGGAGCCTGTGGCCCTGATCCTTTTGTAGCAAAGCTCTGTATCCGTGTCCTGGTTAATGTGAGGTTTTGCATTTTGGTAAGACAAACCAGGCAGGAATTACAGTTAATAGCAGTGGAGTGCTGTTGAAGAGCGACCTAAGAATGCAAGTACATAGGGTGGGACAGAGGGCATTTGAAACACTTGCTTCCATTCGTCAGAGCATTGAGTATAGCCATTGGGACGTCATGTTGCAGCTGTACAAGACATTTGTGCAGCCATTTTAGAATACTGCGTACAATTCCAGTTGTCCTACTATAGATCAAAATATTGAGAGGTATACATAAGGAAAATAGCCAAGGTCTTTCTCCCAAGGTAGGGGAATCCAAATATAGGTGGCATATGTTTAAACTGAGAGGAGCAAGATTTAAAAGAGAACGGAGGGACAACTTTTTCACACAGAAGGTGGTACATATATGGAATGAGCTACCAGAGGGAGTGGTGGAGGCGGGTACAATGCCAACTTATAGAAGACATTTCGACAAGTACATGGACAGGAAAGGATTAGAGGTCTATAGGCCAAACACTGGCAAATGGGATTAATTCAGTTTAGGGTATCTCACAGTATGGACGAGTTGGACTGAATGTTTGTTTCCGTGTTGTATGACTCTATGAGTCTGTTGTCTTTGTCCCTGTGCCTGTCCATGTGGGTACTGGCAAGGTGCTCTACAGTCCCGAGCGAAGTGACCCAGTCGACTGCAATTATAACGTTGCACCTGATGTCTAGTGAACCCTCTATCTGTACCCACAGGCACTATATATGGAAGCAGGAAACCTTGAGGATTAACACCACCACCTCTTCCTCTGCGTCCTTCATTTCTCTACACTGGACAAGAATGAGGACATTTTATGGGCAACATTTCCTATTCTTACTCCCTTTGTCTTTATTTACCTCCTGAACTTCCTTCTCCCAAGATCGAGCTATTCGCCTTGCTATCCACACCTCATCATATGTATTATCTTTGGGGTCAAAATTCTCAAATGATTTTTTTCCCCATTCCAAAGTGTGTGCTACTAAATGTCTTAACCAATGAGAACGATCATGTCCAGTTAACCTGTTACAATCTATATCCCAAAAATTTAAGAAAAATGAATACACAACTGACGTGCATAAGCAGTCGGATGCTTCCTTTTGTTTGTCTATTTAAACCTTCTATTGAAAGGCCCCTATTATAACCCATCACAGTTATTATAGCTTCCCTCCAATCCTCCAATTCCACTCACCCTTCATGCTGAGGAGGGTGTAAAGATCACAGAATCCACACACATTAGCATTCACTTTTTTCTTCTGCACCACCAAGCCCATATCATTGCTGACAAGTGCTTTCAAACAACACATAAAGGTCTGCTGTGTATTCAAAAGTGGGGATCTTTTTAACAATTTCCCCTAACTGTGCTACTGTAAGCAGGGTTGTGTGGGTAATTGACTGTGAATCCTCACCTCCCATGTAACTAGTGGTCACAACATTCGTTGAGGCAGGGGGAAGATCCTGGGGCTGCTGAGGGAATTGGTGCCTCCCAAAAGGGAGGTGGAGTGTTCCCAGTCATTGCCACATGCAGCATAGCGCCGGCTTTCTCTTGTAGCTCACCCCAATTCAGTCTGTAATCACCGTGTCCCTCAGACTGAACTGTCCCATCATCCCAAATGTGCACATCATTCCTTTTTGTACGGACAGATGAAATTTTAAGTTATCAATCTCCTGCCATGCCGCCACACTGATCGGTCAACCACAGAGATCCTATTTTCTCTGCCTACTTGATACAGAACAATACCAGTAGTCTGCAAATTCATGCTTTTTTTTTACATTCAGCTTTTTCACAGCACGTTTGGCCATATTTCATTCACTGTTGGCACACCATTGTTCTTGGTAAGCGTTCTCACCCTGAATCAGCAATTGGCCCATGTGGAACATATTTATCTGATTCCATTGCTCCTGTTTTGCCACTTTCTACGTAACCTTTCCATCTCTCCAAATAACTGCCCATTTTCCCAATGTAACTTTCAATTTTGTTCATGTGTTTTCTTATTTTCTACGTCTTTACCCCTTTAGTGATCCAACATTGAATCCAGAACCAAGGTGGAGGGCATGTCCCTGTCTACATCAATGATGCTGAGGTGGAGATGGTCGAGATCGTCATGTTCCTAGGAGTGATGATCACCAACAATCTGCTCTGGTCCACCCTGGTTGATGTTACAGTAAAGAAAGCACAACAACACTGGTACTTCCTCAGGAGGACAAGGAAATTTAACATGTCTATTAAGACACTTACCAATTTTGAGAGATGCACCATGGAAAGCATCCTATCCGGATGCATCATGGCTTGGTATGGCAAGTGCTCTGCCTAGGACCATAAGCAACTACAGAGAGTTGTTAACACAGCCCAGTCTATCACTCAATCCAACCTTCCTTCAGTTGACTCCATCTATATTTCTTGCTATCTCGGGAAGGCAAGCAATAAAATCAAAGACAACCCCCACCCACCCACCCAGTTATAATCTCTTACACCTCTTCGATTCGGCAGAAGATACAAACACTTAAGCGCACATATGACCCATAATAGGTGAGCAAGATAAAATGGGACCTGAATCAGACTCATCCGGTCGCATTGGCGCTGTTCAATGCACTGTTGAGCCACACTGGCACTCAAATGCATTTTTCAGTCACATTGACGTTGTTTAATCTACTTCTCAGTCACATTGGTGCTGTTAAATGCAATGCTCAGTCATTTTGGTTGCTGCTAATTTGCTGTTCAGTCACGCTAGTGCTGCTCAATTCACAGTTCAGTTGCATCGATACTATTTAATGCACTGCTCAGTCACATTGAAATATTAAGAACTGTAGATGCTGGACTTAGAGATAGCACACTGTGGAGCTGGAGGAACACAGCAGGCCAGGCAGATTCAGAGGAGCCGGAAAGTTAATGTTTCGGTTCGGGACCCTTCTTCAGAAATGGCATTTCTGAAGAAGGGTCCCGAACCGAAACGTCAACCATGTTCCTCCAGCTCTACACTGTGTTCAATCACATTGGCTCTGTTTAATGCACTGCTCTCACACTGGGACTGTTTAAAGCACTGCTCAGTCACCATGGCGCTGTATAATGTACTGCTCTGTCACATTACGCTTATTTAAGGCACAGCTCAGTCACAATGGCGCAGATTAATGCACTGCTCTCACATTAGTGTTGTTTAAAGCACTACTCAGTCACATTGATGCTGTTGAATGCGCTGCTCTCACATTGTGGCTGCTTAAAACTCTGCTCAGCTGAATTGTCATTGTTTAATGCAGTGCTCATTCATATTGGTGCTGCTTAATCCATTAAATTGATTAGCACCAAAATCTGTGGAACACTTTCTTCAAGATAGAAGTGAGTTGCAGAAATTCACTGACCTGACTGGCCTACATTGCACATTTTCAGAATGTCCTATCCACATAATCATCTGACTGGCAATCATGTTAAAACTCTGCTCCTGTTTTGAGACCACTTGGTTGTGTCCTACATTCCTGGCTCTACAGGCCAATTTCTCTCAGGTAAATCACTACTGAGCAAAATCCTACATTCTTGTTGAACTGCTGCAGTCCATGTGCTACAGGTCCACCCATTTTGCTGGGTAGGAAGGAAGTTTCTGCGTTTTGATCTGATGGCAGTGAAGGAAAGATGATTTAGTGTGCATCTTGGAGGGGAACATGCAGATGGTGATATTCACATGAATCCACTGCCCCTACCGTTCTAGATAGTAGAAGTCGCAGATGTGGAAACAATTGGAAGGAGCCATGGTGAACGAGTACAAAGATCCAATGGATGGAATGCATTCCTATTACTGAGCATCGGTGGTGAAGTGATACTGATTATGTGGTATAAATCCATAACGTTGACCCAATCATCTTTGACGTGCTGTTTGTTTTCGTCTTTTTAATTATTGTAATCCATTTCACCTCTGGTTTATCCCACGTTCTCACTCTCACTTTTCATTTATCCATCCTTCTGGTTTTAGATGTGGACTTGAACTCTCTTTACTCTGTCTCTTTGTATTCATTATTTACTGTTCAAAGTGTATGTTTGAGAGAGTCTTTCAGGTTTACATAGCTTGTTCCTGTGAGCAGATCAATGCAGATTTCAGATATTTGCCTTACAACTATGTCTGTCCAAGTCAGTGATAGTTAAGATTAAAAGCAAATGTGAGTGATATTTCTCCTTTGTTTGAACCTCTCACTTTAATAAATTATAATCGCTGTTTGCAGGATATGCTTTGACTGTCAACATATCTTCATTTGTTTAATGTGGGGAGCACCAGCTCAGGCAACATTTATTGCCCACCCATGAGCAATTCCATACAACAGAGTAGCTTGTTGTGAGTTCATTTAATAGTTTGGGACATTATTGTGGACCTGGAATCACAAAATGGCTAGGCCAAGGAAGAATAGCAGAGTACCTCTCTCAAAATACGAAAGAATCAGATAGGTTTTCATGGAAACTATTGCATTGACTTTTAAATCCAGGTATATTTATTGATTTTCAATATGACAGTATGCTGTGTTCGAATTTGAATGCAGATTCTCAAACAATTAGGCTGGAGCTTCAGACAATTAACCAGATGACATATCAGGGCGCCATTGCAGAAGCGGTTGACAACTCACAATTAAAATTTCAGGAGTCATTATTTAGCTATGGAGCTGGAGAAGAAAAATTTCAGTGGGTTCAGAATTGGGTGTCAGTTGAACAAATCTGAATGAAAACTATCCAGAAAAAAATGCAATTGAATAAGTGACTACCTATAACGATTTTCAAGTGTTCTCTAATTACTGTCACATCAGAGACAAAAGAACAGCGATCAAAGCCAAACTTCTGTTTGAAGGAATACGGGATGGTTAAATAAAGCAGAAATGGGGTGCCTATGACAATTGCTAGGGCGATAACGGGCAATTGAAACAGACTAAAAGATTCAGAGTGCAGTGCAAAAGTAAATAGGATCATTAAGAAAATAAAATGAGAAACCACTGACTCGTAAAATGCAAAGGAAACCTAAGTCCTCTATAGAATACGAAAGGTTAATGGAGTGGTAAGTAGTGGGTTCGCACTAACAATCAACCAAAAATGATGTCTATATATGCAGAGAGAGAGAGAGAGAGAGAGAGAGAGGCCAAGGCTGAGACGTTATCTGGGCTCCTAAAATCTGTTTGCACCCGGTAACAAACTGGCAGCAATGTAATTGACAAAGATCAGGTAGTTGAGTTACTTTAAGAATTGTGCATTGATAAACAGGACGGGCAGGAAAGGCATCTTGTTAGATAGTCTATAACGCACCAAGACTGGGGAGAGCTGGAGATGACGACTGTGCATGTAATGGCCATCATCCACTAAAATACTTTGGTAGCACCAAGAGACTGTCTTTCAATGTCGACGTCTGGAAGTTTTGGGATTTCCTGTTTCCTGTAATGCTTCTGACTGACTGGGGGTGTCAGAAGAATGAAGGGACCCTGCCAGAAATAAATAAAAAAATGAGAGCAGTACAACATTCATAGATTGTTAATCAATATTTAATATTCAAAAGATTATTTGAGGAAATTAGATACTTGAATTTATTTGAAACTAAACAAAACATAAAAAAATCTTAATGTGCTGTTGTTTATAAATCTGAATTGCAGCTTCATATTACTCTGTTAATAAGTCGGTCATTGCCAATGGATGTACCTTAGATTGCAACACCAACAACAAAAGTGAATATTAAATTCCAATACTGAACATAATCAGTTTGTAGATGTTTATATCATAATTAAGACAATACTTTGGGAGTAATGCCATGAGAAATTTGTGTTCGTGATTTAATAACTGCAGCTAAGATCAATTATTGACAATTATCATTATCTCTCCAAACATCCCTCAGATGCAGATATACAGTTGCAATCATCTACACACACAGGAGTGTGTCCTATGAGCAGATCTTATTGGCACGTCCTTAAACCCAATTTCTTGATTTCAAAACAATGAGAGGTGCAATAATTACTCAGATAGAAAAACTATATTACCCAATTCTTGCCATGTTTGGTGTTCCTGGTAAGTCCGTTAATTAATGTTTTGTAGTCACTGCTTATCTGTGAAAGTTTATTAATATAATAATGATTTCTCTACTGTTGTGTTTGTGATATTTTATTGTTATAATTTATTTATTGCCCATATCATTTGGTAAAGACTTAGTATAATTCAAGAAATTAATAAAATTCATGTGATCAGACACAGAGTTTCTCTAAATTTACAAAACCATCACTAAAACTAGATTTGTCCTTCTGCAATATCATCATCACTGGGTTTACAATTGGAGGGCTGGAGGTTCTGATGAACTGACATCCACAACTTTTGGATTATTCACCCGCTGACGTTTGCTACTGAGCGTTTCACTACCTGTGCAATGTTTTGTGTATGTTTACAGCTCTTCCTTACATTGGGAGTGAGCATTCAAGCGGCAAACCGTCCTCCACCTGGGTGAAGACTATGAAGTTTTGTTGCTGTTGCTAAGTGCTTTGGTGAAGCCGTTGGTTTTTGGAGTTGGTGAAGAATGAGTTCCTGTACCACTAAAGTCATTGCCATCTGAGCACATTGCCATCACCAACTTTTGCCACTAATGCAATCTTCCAAACTGCCAACTGTATGCATGCTTGCAATTTTGTTATCTGCAGGAGGATATAATGACATCCTGTCTTTGCTTCCTTGCTCTCGTACACTCAACATTAAATCCAGTTTCTCTGCCTCATTTTGATTAAATGTATTCCTTTGAGCAGCACTGACATTAGGAAACCTTTGACATTAGGAAACCTTTTTTTTCACTTTCATTGAATACTCTTGAGAAAATGTGGTTAAGACACCAGTGTGTTTCACTGTAGTATATGTTTTTCATTTTCCCACATTCCGATTACAATGGAAATTCTAATGTTTTGACTTTGTAATAGTGAGTGAATGGCAAAATGCTGTAGCATCATGAGTAATCTGACTTGTGATTTTTTTTTTCTCTCATGTGTTTTCTGCCTTTGACTTTTTTCTGTGCTAAAGGCCATGGGCTTGCAAAATATCCTCTGAAAGTCTGAGGGGATTTCCTGTGGTATAACTTGCCTACAGTATCAGTTTTTGCCACTGTGAGCCACTGGTGGAGGGGACAATGTTAAACCCCATGGCTGAGGTGGCTATTGAGCAATTTTGTTGTGGATGTCATCACATTTACTGAGCGGTGTTGACGCTGCCATCTAATAATGATGAGCATTCACTCACACTCCTGAGTTGTACTGGGTAAATGGTTGGAACTGTTTTTTTTAAATCATTCACAGAATGTGGGTATTGCTGACTAGATCAGCATTTATTTCCAATCCTCAATTGTGTACAGTGCTGTGAAGAGCCAACCGCAATGCTGTGGGTCTGGGGTCAAGTGTAGGCCAGATCAGGTAAAAACGGCTATTTTCTTCCTTTAAGGGCATTAGTGAGCGAGACAGACCATTCCAACAATGGCTTCATGATCGTCATTAAACTCTGGCACAGTGGGGTGGCACGGTAGTTCAGTGGTTGGCACTGGTGCCTCACAGCACCAGGGACCTGTATTCGATTCCATCCTTGGGTGATTGCCTGTATAGAGTTTGCACATCCTTCCAATGTTCACGTGGGTTTCTTTTGGATGCTCCAGTTTCCTCCCATGATCCAAAGTGTGCAGTTAGGTCGATTAGCCATGCTAAATTGCCCATAATGTGCAGGTTTGGGCAGGCTAGATGGACTAGCAATGGGAAATGCAGGGTTACAGGGATGGGGTAGGGCTCTATGGGATGGTCTTGGACTTCTGAGGTCAGTGTGGACTCAATGGGCCAAATGACCTGCTTCCACAATGTAGGAATTGATTATCTTAACTCCAGATTTTCATTTTTGCTGAATTCAGCTTCCACCATCTGCCATGGTGAGATTCGATCCATGCCCCCAGGACATTATCTGTGTCATTGGATTAATAGACTAGCACTAATACCAGCAGGCCATCGCCTTTCCTATTCTGGCTAGTAAAGACATTTCCAAGCTCCCAGTTTGCTCTGATTCCTGCTTTTAGTTGATGGTACATATGGTAAATTTCCACATTCTGCAACGGTGACCATTACGAGGATATACCAATATGCATGGATCCATGTTGGTTAAAATTCTGAAACATATGCATTAAGTTGTCGATTCCATTTGTAATGCCTCAAGTGATGAATGATGTGAATTAAATCAACAAATATGCATCAAATGCTAGATTTTCTCAATGCAGAGAAGTAATTAACTCATGTACAGAAGAATCACCTTAATTTCAAACACTATAGAAGCTGTAATGTATCTATTATGAAAACCAACTTTTCAATCCAGAGCTACTGCATGTTTCCAATTTCTAATTAGTTTTTCAAAGTATTTTCATGTCCACATTATTGATTTCTTTTTATTCCTCCAATTCCACCTATTGCACCCTCTTTCTTTTCCATTTGTAGCCAACATGGTGACTATTGTGATCCTTTCATGGGAGAAATGTGGCCTTTCCAAATGCATCACTGTTTATCTGATGGCCATGGCAGTGGCGGATCTAATGTGCCTCGTATTTGATGTCATTCTCCTTGAATTCCACAGTATTTAATACCTGGATTCATTCTTAGATTACACAGCTGTTTGCAGAATGAATTTCTTCTTAATTTTCATTTCTGTGGAATGTTCTGTCTGGTTAACTGTTGCTTTCACCTTTGATCGATATGTTGCAATTTGTTGCCAAAAGCTAAGAGCACAATATTGCACAGAAAAAACTGCAAAAGTGGTTGTAGCAATAATTTGAGGACTGAGCATTTTGGAAAATATACCAAGATATTTTGTAAGTGAACCTCAGGTGATCATTGACAATATTGCACGGCTCTGCATTGTGAAATCAAGCCGCTATACTGAACCTATATGGGTCACGTACTTATGGATTGATATCGTCATCCTAACTTTTATTCCGTTTCTCTTGGTTCTGCTGTTTAAGGTCTAACCATCAAACACACTTTACTGACAAGCAGGATCAGGAAGGCTCTTCGAGGCAGTGATAATGACCCAGAAATGGAAAGCAGAAGGAAATCCATTGTATTACTGCTGCTCATATCTGCAAATTTTATCTTGTTGTGGATGGTCATTCTTATTCATTTTATTTGTGCACAAATTACAGAAGTTGAATTCTTGCAGACACACTACAGTAAGCCTTTCGCCATCCTGGAACAAACTGGATATACGCTGCAGGATTTGGGCTCCTGCACAAATACCATAAGCTATGTAGCTTCCCAGGCGAAATTCAGGGAAGACTTAAAGATTCTGTTTAAATATCCAAGATAGTAGGAACTGCAGATGCTGGAAAATCTGAGATAACAAGGTGCAGAGCCCGAAATATCAGCCTTCCTGCTCCTATGATGCTGCTTGGCCTGCTGTGTTCATCCGGCTCTACACCTTGTTATCTCTGTTTAAATATCCTCTGGCTTTACTTATGAAGGTATGGAAGTAGCTGAATTGGCTGGCCTCAAGCAGAAACAAACTCAGAAAATTTATACTCAATTACTTCTAAGTCATACAAAATGGATAACAACCAATCAGCCAACTGTCATCCAGGAAACTCGGGGTCTGTTTGCCCAACCTTTCCAATTGCAGGATGTGTCCACAGTATCTGCTCTTAAGAGGTAGTCCATTAACTGGTGTCCATTGTCCTGTTACTATTTTCTTCAATTTCTCTGGGTATTCTGCAGGACTGCTCTGGTGCCTTCCACGGTTAATCATTCCTAATGGATGCTTGCACTTTTCCTTTGGTAAACGTCACTTTCTGATTGAAGGATTAAAGTTCCTCAATGGTTCCCCAAATGTCAATTAATCCACGTTATCCAACTCATTCCTAGAACTAGGCCTACAAATGTTCCTTATCTCCTTGAAGGGGAAACATACTGTTGTGAAAATTTTGCTGAACACACTCGAGAAAATCTTTTCTCTCACAGCCCTGTATACTTCATTATCCCAATCTACATTTACAGAAGGAAAGACTCCCATTCAAATCATTACCCTATTCTATCACTCCACTGAAATTCTTTTGCCAACTTGTCTGCTTGCATCTTTCTCACTAGTTTATTGCCTACAGAGTACTCACAACAATATGACTGCCCATTTCTGCTACTCAACTTAAACAAAATACAGCACCTTATAAGAATGTGCGTTAAATTTCATCTGCTGCCCACTCCAACAGCTTGTCTATACCTTCTCGAAGTTATATGTTGCCTTCCTCACAGTTTACAATGCTTCCAATTTTTGTGCAAACTGAAAGCTTTAAAATTGGCTCCTGTACAAGAAGCTCGAATATCTCAGGAAAAGCAAGCTTCTCAAAACTGACATCAGATAAACATCATAGCCAAAGTTCCACCATCCTGAAACACTCGTTAACCATTACTCTCTGTATATCGCCACTTATCCAATTTGCATTCCTGATGTTACTGCCCATTCTATTACATCAGCTCTACATTTGCTTACAAGTGTCTTACACAGCAATGTGTCAAATGCCTGCTCGAAATCCACACACACCTCTACATTTCCCTCATCATTCCTACTTCATTGAGTGACTCCAGTGACCTAGTTTAACAAGTTATTTTTTGTAAGAAAGATATGCTGTATCTCAATAATTAACTCACAAGAAGTCCATGCACTTAGTACTCTTGTCCCACATTTCTGCTTTTCGAAGTTTCCCAAACTCCAAGGTTCAAGTGAATACTCTGTCTTAGTTCATCATTTTTGAACAAGACTGTATTGCTTCCAATTCTCCACACTCTGCCACTACCCTGATTGCAAGGAAGACAGAAAACTGATTTCCATTCTCACTTCCTTGAACGTTTAGATGTATGCCACCCATTCATGAGACCTGTCATTTCCAAATACATCCTCCTTATTGACATTATACTGTCTTGCGACAGAATGTCATCTTCTTTCACCATGACCTGGTAGCATTTTCACCATGGTGAAAATAGACACAGAATATTTGCTCAGTACTTCAACCATTCCCTCTACCTCAATGGTAAAAACCAACTTTAGATCCAAAATCACCAGTCCTATCTTTCTTTGAGTCAGGCCCTTGTCTGGATAGAAGAATACATTTTGACTGAATAATCTGCACCAAGAATTCCCTAATGATTTAACACACTCTGTACAATGACAATGAAGTAGCTGCAGAGATTGTGGATGGATTGCTATTAATTTTCCAAAACATCCTTAGATGGGTGTAGGCAATTATAAGGGCATTTTTTCAAACTAGGGTGGAGATAAAGAATAGATACCGATATGTTACTTATCATAATGTTAGTCAATGAAAAAATCTTAGCGTACGACATAAAGGTTATAATAGCAGAGCATTTTACTGGCTCTGTGATTGGCACGACTTCCTTCCTAACCCATTCAGACCACCAAGAACCCAGATTCGATTTCAGCCTTGGGCAACTGCCTGTGTGGAGTTTGCGCATTCTCACCATCTCTGAGTGGGTTTCTGCCAGGAGTTCCAGTTTCCTCCCTCCAGCCCTCTCAAAGTGAATGTTAACATTGCATTTTCCTTCCTAACTGCCAACTGAACCTGCATGCTAGCCTTAAGAGAATCCAGAACAAGGACTCCTAAGTCCCTTTGTGGTTAAGATTTCTGAATAATTTCCCCATTTAGAAAATACACTATGCCTGTATTCTTCCTACTAAAGTGCATAACCTCACATTTTCCCACATTGAATCCCATCTGTTACTTCTTTGCTGACTCTTCTAGCCTGAACAACTCCTTCTGCAGCCTCCCCACCTTCTCAATACTATCTATTCCTCTACCTATCCATGTGTCATCTACAAACCTTGCAGGAATGCCCTCAGTTGCTTCATCCAGATCATTAACGTATAATGTGAATAGTTGTGATCCCAACACAGACCGCTATGGAACGCCACTAGTCACTGGCTGCCATCCTGAAAAAGACCCCTTTGTTTCTACCCTCTGCCTTCTACAAGTCAGCCAATCCTCTATCCATGCAAGTACCTTGCCCCTAACAAATTAGACTCTGATCTTATCTAGCAACCTACTGCGTGCAGCACCTTGACAAAGGCCCTTTAGAAATCCAAATACATCTGTCCACTAGCTCTCTATTGTCTAACGTGTTTGTTGCCTCCTCAAAGAATTCTGCCGGATTTGTCAGGTATGACCTCTCCTTGATGAAGCCGTGGTGCCTCAGCCATATTTTTCCAATGCATTTTCAAGTACTCCACAATCTCATCCTTAACAATGAGTTCTAAAATATTACAATTGACTGAGGTCAGGAAAACCGGCTTAGTTTCCTGTCTCCTGCCTCTCTCCCTTCTTAAATGGGAATGTTGCATTAACCAATTTACAGTCCTCTGCGACTCACCCTGTCTCCAGTGATTTCTGAAAGATCACCACCAACATATCCGCATATCTTCAGCTATCTCCTTCAGCACTCTGGGAGGCAGCCCATCTGGCCCATGAGATTTATGCAGTGTTTTCAGCTTCCCCAGCACCTTCTCCTTAGCAATGACCACAACACTCACCTCTGCCTTCTGGCTCTCTTGAAGGTCAGGTATGTTGCTGGTGTCTTCCAATTTGAAAACTGATTCAAAGTACGTATTCAGTTCATTCCATTCTCCATTGTTACTTCTCTCATTTTCTCGTAGTCCAATGTCACCTATAGTCTCAGTTTTAACTTTTAGGTATCTTTTTATTTTTAAAAAATGCCCTTGCAATCTTCTTTAATATTACTAGCTGGATTACTCTCATATTTCTGCTATGCCTCCTGAATTACACAAAGAAACTCCTTTCATTGTAACTGCATTGCCTTCCTGTTAGGTTTCCAATCAACTCTAGCCAACTCCTCCTTTGCCTCTTTGTTGTTACCTTGACTCAATTGTAATACCATTACTTCTGATTCAATATTGTCAAACTGCAGGGTGAATTCTATCATATTATGGTCACTGTCTCCAAGAGATTCCTTCACCTTTGGCTCCCATATTCAATTCTGCCTCATTAAACATCACCAAATCCATAAATGCCCATTCTGGACTGGGCTCTACCACAAGCTGCTGCAAAAAGCAACTATCTCATAGACATTCCACAAATACTTTTCCTTGATATCTGTTACCAACCTGATTTTCCCAGTATACGTGCATATTGAAGACACCATAATTATTGTCACAGTGCCTTTCATGCATGCTTTTTCTATCTCCTGATTTATTTTCTTCCCCACATCCTGACTACTGCCAGGAGACCTGTAAACAATTACTATCATGGTCTTTTTCCTTTCTGGTTCCTCAACTCTACACATGCAGATTCTATGCCTTCTAAATCACTCTTGCTATCGATTTACTTTCATTTCTTATTAACAAGGCCAGTCTGCCCCGTCTGCCCATCTGCCTGTCATTTCAATGCAAGATGTATCCTTGACAATTAGTTCCCATTCCTATTTCCCTTGCAGCCACGTCACTGTGACACCACACATCGTACCCACCAATTTCAATCTGCTTACAAGCTGTCTTACTGTTTTATATGCTGCACGCATTTAAGTACAAGACTCTCAGTCTTGCATTGACTGCCGCTGTTCTCATTGTTGTCCCCTTATCTGCTGTGCCTGAAATCTGAATTCAGACCCTTTCTACACTCTCTGTCCATAAATTATTCTGGAGGCTTTAACGTCTGCTCAGGTCCCCCCACCTTTAACACTTTCCATAATTTTCTATGCAACAGAACACACGCGTGTACGCATACACACACTCGCTCTCTCTTGTTCTCTCTCTCAACACACACACCAACACACACACAAACACACACACACACACACACACACACACACACACACACAATCCTAGCCTCCATAATCCTAATTTTTACCTGGTTGTCAACAGTGTCGCTCTATCTGTCCACCTGTTCCTCACAACATCTGGAAACATTGAACATCATTCAAGGGATGGGACTGCTGTCGGCTGAGCTAGCATTTATCACCAATCTCTAGTCGTCCTTGAGAAGGTGAGAGTGAGCTCTCTTAAACCACTGCAGTCCAAGTGTTGCGTGGCAGTGATACCTTCATCCTGTGAATGAATCAAAAGAAGTCTGGATGCTGAGTGCCTTGGAGAAGAACTGTCAGATAGTAGTGTTCCCATGTATCTGCTGTCCTTTTTTCCCTTGGTAATTCTCACTTTAGTCCATCCAAGCCTAATATAAGCTTCACACTCTTGGTGCCAGAAATACTCACAGCCCGACAAGTGTGAGCAAGTTGCGAATTTTATGCAACTGTAGGAGCAAGATTCCCCTGACCGGAGACAAAGGCTCAGGAGGCAGACGGGGAACAGGCACGTAGTGGACTTGTATTCAAGCAAAAACTGGCTAGAATCACAGAATGCCTACAGTGTGGAAACAGGCCCTTTGGCCCAACAAGTCCACACCGACACTCAGAACATCCCACCCATATCCACCCCGCTATAAACCCACCTAATCTACACATCCCTGTATACTACAGGTAATTTAGCACGGCCAATCCACCTAGCCTGCACATCTTTGGACAGTGGGAGGAAACCTGAGCACCTGGAGGAAACCCACACAGACACAGGGAGGACATGCAAACTCCACACATACAGTTGCCCGAGGCTGGAATTGAACCCGGGTTCCTGGTGCTGTGAGGCATCAGTGCTAACCACTGAGCCACTGTGCTGTCCAAGAGGGCCAAAGCATCTTCCAATAACTTGACTTCGATTTGAAAACACAATTGTTTCCTTAATGTTCAGCTCAGATCAGAAGAGAGATCAATAACACACTCTGATTTTACAGTAAAAATCATTATTTTTATAAATTTCGTGTTAAAATGATCATTCACATTGTGGTTACTGTACCCTCCCCCTCCCTTCTGTGGGACCAATCTTGTAAAACACCTGATCAATGATGGACATTCCTATGAACGGCCCTAGGTTCTTAGTTTTCTTTATGATGTTTGACAATTATTGTAATCTCTAGGCCTTGGGATCTTTCAACGTTGCATTGTAAAGTTTACTGGCTGTCCTATTTTCGGTCATAGCCCTCATTGTTTACCTCTAAGGACCTGCTTGAATTCTGTTGTTCTTTGTACTGCCTGTATTCCAAATTCCATTACCTCTTCTTATATAAAAAAGTTGATTCTGTTATGAAAAGTTGTAATATTAAGAATAATTATGACTTTTATACTTATTTCCTTTTGTTAACATTTTTTAGCTAATCGGACAAGATATGCCAGACATCTCTTTAATGTTTTCCCTTAGTCCATTCATTAAAAAGCTTTAAATCTATCTCTGTGATTATTTGAAGAACCTTTGACTAGAACTTATTAATATTGTAAATAGTTTCAAAGAGACAGCTAAATTTCTGCAACATAACTTTAACCGCTGTCTTTATGGCTGAACACATCCTTAATGAGAATAGAATTAATTACTTGTTGCGATTTTTCAAAGTTTCTTACGTTAATTTTCATTATTTCCTCTCTGTTTTGTAACAAATCTTCCAAATGTTATTTTTGAGCATTCTTGATTGCTGTGTTTGCAATCTTTGGGATCTTACCATTCAGGTAATGCTTTATTTTGCCTTACACGAATTTCTTTCTCAAAGACCCATTACCTTTTATGCTGAAGCAAGTTTTTTTTTAAAGTCCGGCCATTTTTGTGTCTCTTAAAAACAGGCAATTGAAGCAGGCTTTTAAATTCCGGCCATTTTGTTTCTTAAAAACAGGCAGCTCCAACAACAACTAAAGAATTGTAGTTATCGATATGTATTATAAGTATCCAAGTAAAACTGTCAGTATTCCAACTAACAAATTGATTATTTCTTCCACATTCCACTGCTAACTTTTATTGAGTATCATAATGCCTGTCTCCATAGAGCGTCACTGATTCAATGTTTCCCATTGTTCAGGAAGCACAATGGTCTCTTTCTATTTTTTTTACCCATATTGGATGACTCTATATTTGCATACTCTGAAACCTGTTTGCAACATTTTTGTGCCTTCACTTAATCTATCGATTTGTTTTGCAATTGTATCTTCACATCTACATTATACATAACTGTGGTTCTTTTGTGGCACAAACTAATTGAAATATATTGGCGTTGGAGTGGTAGCAGAGAGGTGTGGGTGTAGTGGTAACTCAGAGACTGATTTTAATTGTGGTGTTGCAAACAATGAATGCAAATGAGTTTAACCTGTAATTCATGTTTCAGAGATGCTTACAGTGAAAGTACTGTAAATGTAGCAAGAAGAAAGCGATGCACTGGTTGAGCGATCCACAAACCTGTCATGCAATAACCTATCGTCAGTTACATTCATAGAGTCCTACTTGACCATTAATGAGTTAGAAACCATGATTGTTCCCCTGGCAAGACAGAGACACCGGAGGCAGTGGTGCAGTGGTATACACTGGGGAGGTTGTTGCCCTGGAAATCCTCAACATTCCAGATTCCATGAAATCTCACGCCTACAGGACGAACATCAACAAGAGACCTCCTGCTGAGCACCACACGGTTCATTTGATTTAGAGAATCAGCTCATCCATGTTGATCAAAATTCAAAAACATCATTGAGAGTGCCTACTGTTATGACCAAATTCAGCGAAATTAAATTATTTCGTTCCTTAAGACCCTCCTCTATTGTCTACAACTAAGTCTGAAAATAAAAGGACCATGAACTGTATGTAGACTGTAGAGTATGATGAGACCATATCTGGAGTACTGTGAGTTGTTTTAATTACCTTATCTAAGGAAAGATGTTATTTCATTAGAAACACTTCACTACGACGCTCCACACTACATATGGAGGGATTGTCTTACGAGCAAAGGCTAAACAGGTTCAGAGTCTAATCACTGGAGTTTAGCAGAATGAGAGGTGATCTCATTGAAACACATAGGTTTCTAAAGGGGCTTGACAGATAAGCTGTTGACAGGATATTTCTCCGAATAGATAATCTAGGGCCAGTGGGCATAACTTTTGCCCCTTTCTTAGACAGCGTCACATTTGCAATCCTCCAATCCTGTGTTCAGAGAGGCCTGGGAAATTTCTGTCCATATCTCCGTGATTTGCTCCCTTACCTCTCTCATCATCTTGGACACATCAGAACAAAGGGGCTACAATTTAAAACTGAGGGAAGTTCTTCTCTCAGCGGGTTGAGAAACTTTGGTACTCCTTAACATAGAAAACTGTGGGTCCAAAGTCATTGTTTACATTTAAGGCTGAGATAGAGAGATGCTTGATCAGTCGTGGAATCAAGGGTTAGAGGGAAAATTCAGGAAAGTGAATGTGGGGAATTTTGCATCAAACATAATCCTACTGATGTCTAAACATTCCTGAAGGGCTGAATGGGTGTTCTTATTTCTTATCTTCATATAAAGTGAAAGATAAAGAAGGGGTCTAAAGTGGCTGGCAGCCCACCAGGCAGAGAATTCACCAGGCCCAAATGGCTTGCACACTAGATTGCTGAGAGAGGTGAAGGAGCAATTGTGAAACCATTGACAGAAATTTTTCTGGCCACTCTGAACATTCGATTGGAGGATTGCAAATGTATTGTTTACGAAAGATGCAAAGGATAACCCAGGAAACTATCTGCTTGACGTCAATAGTGGAAAAACTAGTGGAAGCTACAATGCAGGACACAATAACCATACAATGAGAGAAAAATCTGTTAATATTAGACAGTCAACCTAGCTTTGTCAAGCACGGGTCATGCCTGGTAAGCATAATTGAGTTCTTTGATGAAGAGACACAGGCAGAAGATGAGGGTAATACTATGCGTGTTGTATATTTGGACTTTCAGAAAGCATTTGATATGGTGCCATGTGGCAAGTTGGTCAGCAAATTAGAAATGTTTGGGATTGATGGTTTGTTGGCAGGATGGATTAGAAGTTGGTTAAAAGATAGGAAACAGAGGGTAGGTATCGATATGCATTTCTTAAACTGGGGATGGGTAAAAAGTGGTGTTCCACAGGGATCAGTGTTCGGACTCTTTTTTTATGATTTATATAAACGATTTGAGATGGGTGTTGAGTGCAAGAAACATCTCAAAGTTTGCAGATGACACTAAACAAGTGATAACAGTGAATGGTGAAGATGATGCTTAGTGACTTCAGAGAAAGATAGACAGGTTCATCAAATGGGCAGGCACGTGACAGATGAATTTCAATGTAGATAAATGTGAGGTAATGCTTTTTGGGTAGAAGAAATACAGAGAGAAAATACAGGCTCGATGTTACAACTTTGAGGGGAGCACAGGAGCAGAGAGACTTTGGGGTGCATGTGCATAATTCTCTGAAGGTAGCCAAGCAAGTTGAAAGAGTTTGTAAGGAAGCTATAGGATCCTTGGGTTTATAAATAGAAGCACAGTGTATAAAAGCAAGGTAGTGATACTACATCTCCACAAGTCATTGGTCAGACCCCATTAATATTCGGTTCTAGGCAGTTTATTTAAGGAAGGATCTTAAAGCCCTCAAGTCAGTGCAAAGGAGATTTACCAGCATGATGCTAGAAATATGGGAGTTTAGATACAAGGAAAGATTGGAGGGACTGGGCTTACTGTACTTAGAGCAGAGAAAATGAAGAGGCTAACTTATTGAGGTATTCAAATTATAAACAATTTTGACTGGCTATTCTGTTCCCATTTGTTGGCATGTCAGTAACTAGAGGTCACAATATCAACATTGTCAGCAAGAGAGCTGAGACTGAGATGAGGAGACACTTATTTAATCAGAGTTGTTTAGATTTGGTGTGTGCTACCTGGCAGAGTGGTGAAACGTAGAACATAAAACAGGAGAGCACAGGAACAGGCCCTTCAGCCCACCATGTCTGTGCCAACCATGATGTCATTCTAAACTACTCCTATCTGCTGGACATGATCCATATCCCTTATTCCCTGCCTGTTCATGTGTCGTTCTAAATGCCTCTTAAACAATGCTAAAATATTTGCTTCTACCACCTCTGTTGGCAATGTATTCCAGACACCTATCAACCTCTGTTTAAAAAAAAACTTTCCTCACATGTCTCCTTTAAAATTTCCCCTTCTCACCTTAAACATATGCCCCCGAGTATTTGATATTTTCACCCTGCAGAAAGGCTCCAACTATCCACTCTGTCCATAACATTTCATAATTTTATATTCTTCTATCAGGTCACCCTTCAGTCTCCAACGCTCTAATGGAAACAATCCAAGTTTGTCCACTTTCTCCCTGTCGCTAATACACTCCAATTCAGGCAACATCCTGGTAAACCTCTTTTGCACCCTCTCCAAAGCCTTGACATTTTTCCTATAGTGTGACGACCAGAACAACACACAATTCTCCAAATGTGGTCAAACTAACGTCTTACAAAGCTGCAACATGATTGGCCAACTTTTATATTCAATGCCCAACTGATAAAGGCAGGCATGTCGGATATCTTCCTTACCACATTACTCACTTGTGTTGCCACTTTCAGGGAGCTATGTACTTGCTCCTCCAGGACCTGACATTTACTGTATACTATCCTCGTGCATTTGGCATTCCAAAATGCATCATCTCACACTTATCTGGATTTAATTTCATCTGCTATTCCTCTGCCCAAATTTCCAATCGGTCTATATCCAACTGTATTCTTTGACAAGCTTCCTCACTATCCACAACTCCACCAGTGTTGTCTGCAAACGTACTCATCAGACCACCTACATTCGCATTCAAATCATTTATATATTTCATAAACAACAGGAGTCCCAGAACTGATCCTTGCGGAACACCACTGCTCACAAACCACAAGTCTGAAAAAAAAATGCATCTACTACCGTCTCTCTTCTATGACTACGCCAAATTTGTATCCAATTTACCAACTAACAGGGGAACCCATGTGATATAACCTTCTGGACCAGCTTACCATTGAATGCATTAGTAAAATCATGGTAGATAACACACCCCATTCGATCCTCATCATTTATCTTTGTCACTTCTTCAAAAAAACAATTAATTTTGTGAGACCAGATCATAGAAAGAGATTTGTGTTTGTGGCGATCAATTACTACATTCACAAGTTGAGCACGTAATAAACATTTGGAAACTGACTGAGACCAAACAGATAAAACTATGATGACGAAAGCAAATCAAAGGTTAGGCTTTCTGGAGTTTCTGAAGAAGGGTCCAGACCGGAAACGTCAGCTTTCCTGCTCTTCTGATGCAACTTGGCCTGCTGTGTTCATCCAGCTCTCCACCTCAGATTCTCCAGCATCGGCAGTTCCCACTATCTCTGAATCAAAGGTTAGGCATTCTGTAGTGAGTACCTCATCTATTTTCTCATGTACCTTTGACCCATAAGTGTCAATTCAAGAGTCTGACTGGATATGGTCAAATTACCTGTATGAGAGCACCGCCAAAAGCACACAGAATGATTGGTAACATTCAGGACAAAGCAGCATGCTTGGTTGGCACCCCGTTTACCAATTTAATTGTCCACTTGCTTCATCACTGGCATGCAATGACAGCAGTGCCCACTAAATGAAAAACCACTCACAATGGGTCCTTGCAAATAGATGGCTTCTATTGCTCACAAATAAATTTCAATTGACTAAATGCATAGATTCATTTGGGCAATCTTTGGTAGCAAGTAGTAAGAAATCTAATTCGTTGTCTTAATCTTGTGTGTATTAGTGACATCATACTTGAGGTTTTGAGACCCTGCTGGTATCTGTCTAAAGCTTCCTGTGTCTAAGGATGACGTACAGATTGAATTTCAATTTGTAGTCCATAATGAGTAAAAAAAATCTGAGATTATTTTATTACATTGCACTAGCATTAATCAATCTTAAAGGAATGGCTTCTGGGTATTGAATTGTCACATATGTAACTAGACGGCTATGGTGGTGTCTTGCATGTTTTCGGCAATTGTCTTGCACAATCTACTGACACTCTGCTTAATGGATCTTGTTAAAAGATAATGGTTTAATTACACATTGAGTTTTAGCTACCACCCAACATGCTTTACTGAACTGAAATACATCATTATGAAGTCTTGACTATGTGAGGTACCAGTTCATTGATGCCCACATTTTTCATGTTCCTACCTGCCCTGCCATAGGGATTTCATCTGCTACTTGCAATGTCCCATGTTTCCTCAGTGGTCAGCACTGCTGCCTCACAGTGACCTGGGTTCAATTCCCGCCTCGGACGACTGTCTGTGTGGAGTTTATACATTCTCCCTGTGTCTGCGTTGTTTTCTGCCGGGTGCTCCTGTTTCCTCCCACAGTCCAAAGATGTGCAAATCAGGTGGATTGGCCATGCTAAATTGCCTATAGTGTTCAAGGATGTGTAGGTTGGGTGCATTAGCCACGGGGAATGCAGGGGTAGGGGTGAGATTTGCCTTCCAGGTGTTGGCTACTTCACTGCAGACAGAAAGAGAGGGAGAACCTTCTTCTACAGTCTCGAGGTTTCATTACCTGCATGATTCAAACCCAAACCGCTCACCTGCCTATAGTTATCGCTTCATCTGTCACTGCATTGTTAATAGATGTGTCATCTCTATTACTTTTCCATCACTGTGAACTCCCCAGATTCCAAGAAACTTTGAAAGCCTCTACTAAGTGGATCCATTTGCTCTGCAGTCACAACCTTAAAAATTTTCAGGATATTCATTTCAATCTTTAAAATCTGAGGATCCAGCACTGACAGCTGACACACTCAACTGATTACAACTTCCAACTTTGAGATACCAGAGGTCAATGTGAAGAAGTGTGAGGTTGTTTACTTCAGCAGGAAGACAATGACAGCATCACGTTATGTTGCAGATCAGAGGGAAATGAATGCTCTGGTGTGTATTCAAATAACCGTCAGCATATATGTATAGGAACTGTTTGGGAAGACAGATGAAATGCTGGTCTTTAGTGCAATTGGGTGGAGCAGAAATATCAGGAACTCTTGCTCCAAACACACAGGACATTGATGAGATGCAACAGAGGAACTGTGTGCAGTTTTGGATTCCTTATTTAAAGTTAGTCCATATTTCAAGACAATTCACATAAGTTACACAGGGTGATTTCGGAGATGAAAGTGTTGTCTTATGAGGAAAGGTTGAGTAGGCTGCAGCTATCACTGAGATTAGAAGATTAGGAAGTACAATTCACCAACTGAGGCATTGCGTATGAGAGCTGACAATTCGTGCTGGTTGTTTATTAATTCTCTGCCGAGGCCACTACAAGTATAATGCAGAGACAACAAGGTGTAGATCTGGATGAACACAGCAGGCCAAGCAGCATCAGAGGAGCAGGAAGGCTGACATTTCGGGTCTAGATCCTTCTTCAGAAATGGGGGAGGGGATGGGGATTCTGAAATAAATAGGGAGAAAGGGGGAGGTGGAAAGAAGATGGATAAAGGAGAAGATAGGTGGAGAGGAGACAGACAGGTCAAGGAGGCGGGGATGGAGCCAGTAAAGGTGAGTGTAGATGGGGAATTAGGGAGGGGATAGGTCAGTCCAGGGAGGATGGACAGGTCAAGGAGGCGGGATGAGGCTAGTAGGTAGGAGATGGGGGTGGGACTTGAGGTGGGAGGAGGGGATAGGTGGGAGGACAGGTTAGGGAGGTGGGTACGAGCTGGGCTGGTTTTGGGATGCAGTCAGGGGAGGGGAGATTTTGAAGCTTGTGAAGTCCACATTGATACCATTGGGCTGCAGGTTCCCAAGCGAAATATGAGATGCTGTTCCTGCAACCTTCGGGTGGCATCATTGTGGCACTGCAGGAGGCCCAGGATGGACATGTCATCCAAGGAGTGGGAGGGGGAGTTGAAATGGTTCGCGACTGGGAGGTGCAGTTGTTTGGTGCGAACCAAGCATAGGTGTTCCACAAAGTGGTCCCCAAGCCTCCGCTTGGTTTCCCCGATGTAGAGGAGGCCACATCTGGAACAGCGGTTACAGTATACCACATTAGCAGATGTGCAGGTGAACATCTGCTTGTTGTGGAAAGTCTTCTTGGGGTCTGGGATGGGGGTGAGGGGGGAGGTGTAGGGGCAGATGTAGCACTTCCTGCGGTTGCAGGGAAAAGTGCCGGGTGAGGTGGGGCTGGAGGGGAGTGTGGAGCGGACAAGGGAGTCACGGAGAGAGTGGTTCCTCCGGAGAGCAGATAAGGGTGGGGAGGGAAAAATGTCTTGGGTGGTGGGGTCAGATTGCAGATGGCAGAAGTGTCGGAGGATGATGCGTTGGATCCGGAGGTTGGTGGGGTAGTACGTGAGGACGAGGGGGATTCTGTTTTGGTTGTTATTGCGGGGAGGGGGTGTGAGGGATGAGTTGCGGGAAACGCGAGAGACACGGTCGAGGGCGTTTTCGACCACTGTGGAGTGGAAGTTGCGGCTCTTGAAAAACAAGGACATCTGGGATGTCCGGGAGCGCAATGTCTCATCTCGGGAGCAGATGCGGCAGAGGCAAAGGAATTGGGAATAGGGGATGGCCTTTTTGCAGGAAGGTGGGCGAGAGGAGGTGTACTGTAGGTAGCTGTGGGAGTCGGTGGGCTTGAAATGGATTTTGGTTTCTAGGTGGTTGCCAGAGATGAAAACAGAGAGATCCAGGAAGGAGAGAGAGGTATCGGAGATGGTCCAGGTGAACTTAAGGTTGGGGTGGAAGGTGTTGGTGAAGTGGATGAACTGTTCGAGCTCCTTGAGGGAGCACGAGGCAGCGCCAATACAGTCATCGACGTAACTGAGGAAGAGGTGGGGGATAGGGCCAGTGTAGCTTTGGAAGAGGGATTGTTCCACGTATCCTACAAAGAAGCAGGCATAGCTTGGGCCCATGCGGGTACCCATGGCCACCCCCTTTGTCTGTAGGAAGTGGGAGGAATTGAAAGAGAAGTTGTTGAGGGTGAGGACGAGTTTGGCTAAGCGGATGAGGGTGTCAGTGGAGGGGGACTGGTCGGGCCTGCGGGACAGGAAGAAGCGGAGGGTCTTTAGGCCATCTGCATGGGGAATGCAGGTATATAGGGACTGGACTGTTGGGGACCAGGAAATCGGAAGGTTTGGAGGAGGTGGAGGGCATGAGTGGTGTCACGGACATAGGTAGGGAGTTCCTGGACCAAGGGGGAGAAAATGGAGTCGAGATAGGTAGAGATGAGTTTGGTGGGGCAGGAGCAGGCGGAGACAATGGGTCGACCAGGGCAGTCAGGTTTGTGGATTTTGGGAAGGAGATAGAAATGGGCGGTGAGAGTTTGGGGAACGATGAGTTTGGAGGCTGTGGTTCGGAGGTCACCTGAGGTGAAGAGGTTGTGGATGGTTTGGGAGATAATGGTTTTGTGGTCGGGGGTGGGGTCATGATCAAGGGGGCGGTAGGAGGAGGTGTCAGAGAGTTGGTACCTGGCCTCGGCGATGTAGAGGTCAGTGCGCCATACTACAACTGCGCCTCCCTTGTCCGCGGGTTTTATGGTGAGGTTGGGATTGGAGCGGAGGGAGCAGAGGGCTGCATGTTCTGCGGGGGAGAGGTTGGAGTGGGTGAGAGGGGTGGAGAGGTTGAGGCGATCGATGTTGCGACGGCAGTTGGAGATGAAGAGGTCGAGGGAGGGTAGGAGGCCTTGGGGTGGTGTCCAGGAGGAGGTGGTGTGTTGGAGGTGGGAGAAGGGGTCAGTAGAGGGAGGGTTAGGCTCACGGTTGAAGAAGTAAGCGTGAAGGCGGAGGCGGCAGGAAAACTGCTCTATGTCCAAACATGACCAGTATTCGTTGATGTGTGGGTGGAGGGGGACAAAGGTGAGCCCTTTACTGAGGACTGACCGTTCGTCCTCAGTAAGGGGGAGGTCTGGGGGGATGGTGAAGACTCGGCAGGGCTGGGTGTTGCTGTCTCCTCTGGAGCTGCTGGCTGTGGAGGCGGTGGGCGGGGCGGAGTCAGCGTCAGCATCAGGCGGAGAGACGTCGGCATTGCGCAGAGAGACGTCGGCGGTGGGCAGTACGGCGTAGGCCGGTAGATCCTGGATGTTGGCGGCGGCGGCAGTGGCGTCCTGGATGTCTGTGGTGTCAGCCTCGGAAACGGAGGCAGCGGCATCAACAGCGGTGTCGATGACGTTCGTTGCACTGGAAATGGCGTACCAGGTGGCAGCGGATGTGACATCATCCATGGAATCCGTGGGTGTGCCAACAGTGGCCACATGGCCAATGGCAGTGGCCATATTGTGGGGAAGGTCCTGGGTAGGGTTGGGGATTTGGGGAGTGGAAGAGGCCTGTGTTGGCTGGCAGGCACCGGTAAGTTTGCTGCACTTACGGGTTTTAATGTCCAATAAAGCCGAGTAGAATCGTGAGTCCAGGTTGTGAATCCTGCGAAGAACAAAAAACAGGAGAGGTCCTTTGCAGGTCTGGGAGAGGGAGGCTCTGAGCTGGGGTAGGCTTGATTATAGTACCAGGAGATGCCGGCGCATTGCTGCGAGTGTATGTTTGAGGAGTCTTAGGGAGAAACGTTTTTGAAGGATATCAATGTTATGAATGTAGCAGTCGTCACGGTTGGGGCCAAATTGGGAAGGCCTGAATGTAGACTGTAGTCCATTGGGGATGATCTGGTTCCGTAGGCAGGTACTCAGAAAGGCAATGTGGCTGTACGTGGCAATGTGGGAAACCAAGCGGAGGCTTGGGGACCACATTGCAGAACACCTACGCTCGGTTCGCACCAAACAACTGCACTTCCCTGTCACGAACCATTTCAACTCCCCCTCCCACTCATAGAACATAGAACATAGCACATTACAGCGCAGTACAGGCCCTTCGGCCCTCGATGTTGCGCCAACCTGTGAAACCAATCTGAAGCCCATCTAACCTAAACTATTCCATTATCATCCATATGTTTATCCAATGACCATTTAAATGCCCTTAAAGTTGGCGAGTCTATTATTTTTGCAGGCAGGGCATTCCACGCCTTTACTACTCTCTGAGTAAAGAACCTACCTCTGACATCTGTCCTATATCTATCACCCCTCAATTTAAAGCTATGTCCCCTCGTGCTAGCCATCACCATCCGAGGAAAAAGGCTCCCACTGTCCACCCTATCTAATCCTCTGATCATCTTGTATGTCTCTATCAAGTCACCTCTTAACCTTCTTCTCTCTAACGAAAACAGCCTCAAGACCCTGAGCCTTTCCTCATAAGACCTTCCCTCCATACCAGGCAACATCCTGGTAAATCTCCTCTGCACCCTTTCCAATGCTTCCACATCCTTCCTATAATGCGGTGCCCAGAACTGTACGCAATACTTCATGTGCGACCGCACCAGAGTTTTGTACAGCTGCAACATGACCTCATGGCTCCAAAACTCAATCCCTCTACCAATAAAACCTAACATACTGTACGCCTTCTTAACAACGCTATCAACCTGGGTGGCAACTTTCAGTGATCTATGCACATGGACACCGAGATCTCTCTGCTCATCCACACTACCAAGAATCTTACCATTAGCCCAGTACTCTGTATTCCTGTTACTCCTTCCAAAGTGAATCACCTCACTCTTTGCCGCATTAAACTCCATTTGCCACCTCTCAGCACAGCTCGCTTATCTATGTCCCTCTGTAACCTGCAACATCCTTCCGCACTATCCACAACTCCACCAACTTTGGTGTCATCCGCAAATTTACTAACCCATCCTTCTACGCCCTCATCCAGGTCATTTATAAAAATGACAAACAGCAGTGGCCCCAAAACAGATCCTTGAGGTACACCACTAGTAACCGAACTCCAGGATGAACATTTCCCATCAACCACCACCCTCTGTCTTCTTACAGCTAGCCAATTTCTGATCCAAACCGCTAAATCACCCTCAATCCCATGCCTCCGTATTTTCTGCAATAGCCTATCATGGGGAACCTTATCAAACGCTTTACTGAAATCCATATACACCACATCAACCGTTTTACCCTCATCCACCTGTTTGGTCATCTTCTCAAAGAACTCAATAAGGTTTGTGAGGCACGACCTACCCTTCACAAAACCATGTTGACTATCCCTAATCAAATTATTCCTTTCTAGATGATTATAAATCCTATCTCTTATAATCCTTTCCAACACTTTACCCACAACCGAAGTAAGGCTCACTGGTCTACAATTACCAGGGTTGTCTCTACTCCCCTTCTTGAACAAGGGGACAACATTTGCCAGTCTCCAGTCTTCTGGCACTATTCCTGAAGACAATGTTGACATAAAGATCAAAGCCAAAGGCTCGGCAATCTCCTCTCTAGCTTCCCAGAGAATCCTAGGATAAATCCCATCCGGCCCAGGGGACTTATCTATTTTCACACCTTCCAGAATTGCTAACACCTCCTCCTTATGAACCTCAATCCCGTCTAGTCTAATAGACTGTATCTCAGTATTGTCCTCGACTACATTGTCTTTATCCTTGGACAACATGTCCATCCTGGGCCTCCTGCAGTGCCACAACGATGCCACCCGAAGGTTGCAGGAACAGCAACTCATATTCCGCTTGGGAACACTGCAGCCCAATAGTATCAATGCGGACTTCACAAGCTTCAAAATCTCCCCTCCCCCGACCGCATCCCAAAACCAGCCCAGCTCGTACCTGCCTCCCTAACCTGTCCTCGCACCTATCCACTCCTCCCACCTCAAGCCCCACCCCCATCTCCTACCTACTAACCTCATCCCACCTCCTTGACCTGTCCATCCTCCTGGACTGACCTATCTCCTCCCTACCTCCCCACCTACACTCACCTCTACTGGCTCCATCCCCGCCTCTTTGACCTGCCTGTCTCCTCTCCACCTATCTTCTCCTCTATCCATCTTCTATCCGCCTCCCCCTCTCTCCCTATTTATTTCAGAATCCCATTCCCCTCCCTCATTTCTGAAGAAGGGTCTAGACCCGAAACGTCAGCTTTCCTGCTCCTCTGATGCTGCTTGGCCTGCTGTGTTCATCCAGCTCTACACTTTGTTGTCTCAGATTCTCCAGCATCGGCTGTTCCTACTATCTCTGCAACAAGTATAATGCATGCAGTTTTAGTAAACACTTCTGGAATGGCGGGTAAGGGCTCAAGGGAGTGCTAAGGAAGGTTCATATAATAGTTTCAAATGTTAGATATTTGAACAATAAACTTAATTTGGAGTTGTTGGGCCTGTTTTATTGTAACACAAGAGACTAAGAAGCCAGGTGGCAAAGGTGCATAAGATAGGTGGTAGGTTGGCTTACAGCAGCCACAGGAAAGTTGATTTCGTTAGCAGATCAGACAAGGCCTAAGGGACAGTGATAAAGTTTGCAGAAAGAGATTAAAATCATTGAATCATAGAATTTACAGCTCAGAAGGAGGCTATTTTACCCACTGTGTCTGTAGCAGTTCCCGAAAGAACAACCCAGTTCGTCCCATTCTTCAGCCAAATCTCCATAGCCTTGAAACTTCCAAATATATGTCCATTTCTTTTGAAACTTGCAATGGAATCAACTGCTCTCCCAAGCAGCACATTCCAAATCCTAAGAGTTCTTTGAGTAAAGAGATTTCTCATCATCTCATTCCTAGTTCTCTTGCTGACAATCTTGAAGTTGTGACCCCTAATTACTGACATACCAACTGGTGGAAACAGAATATCCTTCATTACCCTGGCAAAATTGTTCATAATTTTGAAAACCTCAATCAAGTCATCTCATAATCTTCTCTGCTCCAAGGACAATAAGTCAGTTTTCTGTAATCTTTCCTAGAATCTAAAATCCCGCATTCCTATTTACATTTTAGTAAATCTCTTAGAATCCCTACAGGGTGGAAACAGGCCATTTGGCCCAACAAGTCCACACTGACTCTCAAAAGTACACCCAACTCAGACTCATCCCCCTACCCTATCCTTGTATTTTGCCTGGCTAACCCACTAACCTGCATATCCCTCAACACTATGGGCAATTTACCTTGACCAATCCACCTAACCTGCACATCTTTGGACTGTGCGAGGAAACCAGAGCACTTGGAGAAACCCACACAGACACGAGGAGAATGTGTAAACAGTTGCCTGAGCTTGGAATTGAACCTGGGTCCCTGGTGCTGTGAGGCACCACTGAGCCACAGTTCTGCACAACCCCTGCCCTCCCAGCCAAACACCTGCTGTGTTATCTCCCTTGAAATCTCTTCAGGTCTTTAACATCTTTCCTTAAATAAGGTACCCAGAACTGATCACAACACTCCAAATGTTCTCTGACCAATGATTTGTAGAGATGCAGCACCACTTCCTTCCTTTTATACACAATACCTCTGTTTATAAACGCAATAATCCTATAAGCCTTTTAAGAACTGTTTCAACTTGCATAACCAGTCAGAGAATTATGCACATGAACCCTGAAGTCCCTCTGCTCCTGTACTTCCCTCAAGGTTGTACCATTGAGTTTATATTGTCTCCCCATGTTTATTCTGCCATATCGAATTACCTCACTTTCTCTGCATAGAAATTCATCTGCGAGGCGTCTGCCCATTTGGCGAACTTATCAATGTCCCTCTGAAGTCCTCACAATTCATTATTCTCCCTAGTTTAGTATCATCTGCAAAATTAGAGATTTTGCCCTCAACATCCATCTCCAAATCATTTAAATCAGAAAAAGCAAGGTCGCCAACACCAATCCCTGGGGATCACCACTTTCAACAGGTCTAGGAAATGCCTATCTATACCACTCACAGGTAAAGATTAGAACTTGTCCCGGAGTTGCCAGAGCCATAATCACATGGATATGGTCGTGTGCCCATAGTAGGCATAGCATTAATTTTTTTTTTGCTTTGCAATATTAGCCCACTTAAAGATTCAAGCATAACATAATGTCAGATCTTCCAGTTTCAGAATGAGGGGTTTAGATTGCTCTACAATTTCTGAATTAATGATGGCTATGGTTTGTGTTCACATACTCCAGGAACGGTGCTCACACTTTCCAATAGCCAACGGCCCAAATAGTAAAAAGTGTCAGTGAACAAAACATTTGCCAAAAAAAAATGCATTTTGGCCTAAAAGAAAAAGTGCCTCCAATGAACGAGGACTGTCATTTGCTCCAACTACATTCCACTGCCTTTTCCACACAGACCACTGTGCTCTGCCAAGGAGATTTCACATGACCAGGTTGTGGAGTTGAAAATCGACAACACTCTCCATTTTCGTGTTGAAAATAGACCAAAATATCACGTTCCTCCCTCAAAGACATCCCCCAGGAAAATACACCTGAAGCGATGAGCTTTTCCTTCACCAGGAGTGTGAAATGAGCTGGTAGTAAATACCCAGCCTGATGCACAGTGCTCCTAATATCCTTCTCCATGAGATCTTAAATAGCAGCTTCATATCCTAAGCTGTTGCTTCAATGCTCCTTTCAGTGTTGTTTCCAGTTAATGCTGCAGGACACCCAGTGCTTCTCTGTGTTCGGACATTCCTGAATTTCTCATCAGCAATGCTGGACTAACGGCCAGTGTGGGCTGTGGGATAAGAATAAGGGCAGAATGGCTCTCTCACACCAGCGGTGTTTAACAGAGGGCAGAATCTCCTCCATTTCTCCCAGAGTTACAACATTAACACGGAATTTCCCTTTCCCATTCCCCCAAGAAGCTAGAAATCACTTTGAGAACTTTTCCACTTGTTTGCAGCGACCAAAGCTGAAGCTTGACCCTGATGTAAAAGTACAACATTGTCTCTCAAACCAAAGGCATCTTCACTAATGGCTGGATTTTGAAGGAGAGTATATCCTCTCAGATAACTAAATGGACAATTGGAAATTGGAGCAAATTTCTTTCATGCTGGTTATTAATGTGCACAAACCAACCACTTCAAAATAAGCAATAGTGTCATGACCCCAACATTGTTAACAACGGCACTGACAGCTCTGCTGCAAGCAAAATGTGCCTTACCTGGAACACCGACTAGTGCAAGCACAGGATAGTAAATATGTTTGACCTGTATGATAACTGGTTGTTCCATGGTCTCAATAAAGTGAATCCTTCTGTTAGCATTATGGATGTATGCACGTTCATCCTTTCACATATTTATAGCTCGTGGTAGTCACAAGTGATGATTCCATATTGCACAATGGCTAGCATCAGTTTCACTCCATTGACTTAAGGCAAGATGCATTACACAGCTATAATCACCTTTATTTAATAATACTTCCACGTGACAACAATCATATGGTCATCAGAAGTGACAAACACAAGATTTTGACTTTCATTCTGACTTTGATTTATAATTATTTATAATTCTATGTACAGGGCCTTAGTGAGACCACATCTGCAGTATTGTGTGCAGTTTTGGTCTCCTTATCTGAGGAAGGATGTCCTGGAGAAAGAGGGAGGGCAGCGAAGGTTTAACAAATTGATTTCTGGGATGGCAGGACTGACGTATGAAGAGACACTGGATTGGATAGGATTATATTTGCTGGATTTAAGAAGAATGAGTGGGAATGTCATGGAGAACTATAAAATTCCAGCAGGACTAAACTAATGTAGAAAGGATATTCCCGATAACCAGGGAGTCCAGAACCAGGGGTAGGCCATTTAGGACTGTGATGAGGAGAAATGTCTTCACCCAGACAGTGGTGAGCCCATAGAATTCTCTCTCACAGAAAGTGGTTGCAACCAAAACATTGAATATTTTCAAGGAGTTATCGCTCTTAGGGCTAAAGAGGTCAAAGACTTGGAGAGACAGATGGAATGGGAATTATGTGGGAGAATCAGCCATGATCATCATTAAACAAAGAAAAACAGGGAAAATATTTGGAAGAGTGGATCATTTGGCCTTTTGAGCCTGCAGCACAATTCAATATGATCATGGCTGATCATACAATGTCAGTATCCCATTCCCATTTTATCTCCATACCTCTTGACCCCTTTAGCCACATGGTCACATACAGCTCCCTCTTGAATATATTTAATGAACTGGCCCCAACAGCTTCTTGTGGGAGAGAATTCCACAGGTTCACAACTCTCCAAGTGAAGAAATTCTTCCTCATCTCAGTCCTGAATGGCTTTCCCCTTATTCTTAGACTGGGACCCCTGGTGCTGGACTTCCCCAATATTGGGAACATTCTTCCTGCATCTAGCCTATTCAGCTCCATCAGGATATTATATGCTTCTATGAGATCCCCCCTCATTCTTCTAAATTCCAGTGAGTACAAGCCTAGTTGATCCAGTCTTTATTCATATGTCAGTTCTGCCATCCTGGGAATCAGTCTTTTACTGCACTCCCTCAATTGTAGGAATGTCCTCCGTCATACTAGGAGACCAAAACTGCTTACATACTCAAGGTGTGGCCTCGCCAAGGCCCTGTATAACTGCACCAAGACATCCCTACTCCCATACTCTAATCTTCTCACTATAAAGAATAGAATGCCATTAGCTTTCATTGTTGTCTGCTGAACCTGCATGCCAACCTTCAGTAACTGTTCCACTATGACACCCAGGTCTCGTTGCCCCTTACTGAATGGGGTAGTACGCTTGAAGAGCCGAATGGCCTACTCCTGCTCCCATTTACTCCGTTTCAACATTTTTATGCAAGAGAAATGTACTTGTTTGACATGCATTCACCTTCCCTATTTTCTCCTCTCTCAAGAATGTGTTTACTTGTCCTGTTCCTATTGTGCTGTGCATTTTGTGTTAAGGGACACACACCTATTTCCCAGCTATAAGCACGTTCATTCATTCATGGAGAGTGATGTTATAACTTTAGAGTCCTGGGCATGTGTACCATTCTAAATATTGAATTAGATACAATGGCAGTAAAATGTAATTTCACTATCAGCCCAATCAGGCTGGCAGCATATGTTACACTGGGCCACCGTTTTTAATGCTGAAGAAAATTGAGCATAAAGTAACTCAGTCGCTAATTCATCGTGCAATTTTTTTCAGGATTAAGAACGTATCAGCTCCCTATATAGGATGGACCAAAGGACTAAAATCTAAAGATGATATTCGATAGCTGCATGAGAAAATAGGTTGTATAGAATGGGAAAATAGTCTGGCAAAGTTAATGATGATACTTGACGAGCTGCATGACCTTGAACGAGTCCTGTGAACATTCCTTAACGGGCTTAGGACAACGCCTGTAGCTTATTTTTCTGTAGCTCTTTTCTGTACTGGCCAGAAGTTTTGTCCTCTGTAGATTTTTTTTCTGTACCTTGCTGTTTGGTACACTGTATAAGTGAGAGTTTTGTTCCAAGTTGTTGGACTTAGCCTCGGACTGGAATTGTGAGCAGTGCCAGGAACAAACTCAGCCTCCAGGCCATCTGTCGATCGAGGGGTCCCCGGCAGCCAGAAGGGTATGAGGCTTATTGTTTTATACCTCCCTTTTTCATTCATTTTATTTACTTAATAAATGTTCCTTTATTTTTCGTCTTTTATTAATACTCAAAAAATGTCCATATTTAAGCAAATTATTGTTAGACGAGTCTTCTCTTGACTATAGTCGCCCGACTCTCCAAAGTACTGCTTGGATACACGCTGTGATCCAAGACACTCTCTCTTCTTTGTCCCACATGATGTTCAGGAAGTTGGGAAGTCACTTTCAGAAATTTACATTTGTCAACAGTGACCACAGCTGAAGCTTGGCCCTAATTTAAAATTACAACTTTGTCTCTCAAGTTGGAGGCATCTTCACTTAACGGCTGGACTTGAAACACAGTATGGCCTCCCCAGTAACTAAATGGACAGTTGGAAATTGGAGCATATTTCTTTGGTGCTGGTTATTACTGTGCACAAACCAAACACTTCGAATGAAGCAACAGTATCATGACCCCAACGCCGCTAACAAGCGCACTAAAAGCTCTGCTACAAACAAGAAGTGCCTTACCAGGAACGCCAACGAGTGCAAGTACAGGATAGTAAGAGTCAGTTGAGAGTCACAAGCCTAACTGTCAGATATGGAGAGAAAAGGCTGCGCATTTTTAACCTATCTGTTCAGAGATGTTATTACACAGCTCTGGAATGGGTGGGTCTTTAACCGAGGCCTCCTGGCTCAATGTACTGGTCTCCGTTTATCGCTCCCACACAGGGCTATTAATTATCACGAGTCAATTCCTCGCTATTGATTAAAACTATTTTCATTCCAGACGTCTTTCTCTTAAATAAAGCACGGTATACTTTTTATTTCAAGTTTTGCAGACTTTCATCATTGAGGTGTAGGCAGGCTTAATGGAGGTATTGGAAAGACAGTTGGAGCGCTATTAGAAAAGAATGTACAGTTTACAGGGAAATGGCAGGAGAATGGCACTCACGGAGAAGTGCATTCAGAGAGCACCACACCATCCCGCCGCAACCTCACACCCTCCCCACCCCCCTCCCCCCACGACACGATGTTCCAATGGTGTCCTTCTGTCCTGCAACAATTCGGTGATTTTCTGATCTGTGGTCTCTGCAGTAAAATTATTCTGAATGCCATCGGGAAGAGGACATCAGTGGAAAGTAACTTGGATGTTCTGGGCTGTCATTTCAGTGCCGTCAGTGAGTGGGCAAAGGTCTGGCAGATGGAATACAATGTAAATAAATGTGAAGTCATACATTTTGGTAGGAGTAATAGTAAGAGTAATAGTAATAGTAAAAAGGATTATTACTTGAATGGTAAAAGTTTGCAGCATGCTGCAATGCAGAGGGACCTGGGTGTCCTTGTGCATGAATCACAGAAGGTAGGTCTGCAGGTACAACAAGTAGTTAGGAAGGCAAATGGAATTTTGTCCTTCATTGCTAAAGGGATTGAAATAAAAAGCAGAGAGGTTATGTTGCAGCTGTACAAGGTGCTGGTGAGGCCATACCTGGAGTACTGTGTGCAGTTTTGGTCTCCTTACTTGAGAAAGGATGTATTGGGACTGGAGGGAGTGCAAAGGAGGTTCACTAGGTTGATTCCGGAGTTGAGGGGGTTGGCTTATGAGGAGAGACTGAGTAGATTGGGATCATATTCATTGCAATTCAGAAAATTGAGGGGGGTTATTATAGAAACACATAAAATTATGAAGGGAATAGATAAGATAGAAGTAGAGAGGATGTTTCCACTGACAGGTGAAGCTAGGACAAGAGGGCATAGCCTCAAGATTAGAGGGTGCAGATTTAGGACTGAACTGAGAAGGAATTTCTTCACCCAGAGGGTTGTTAATCTATGGAATTCCTTGCCCAGTGAAGTAGTTGACGCTACTTCAGTAAACGTTTTTAAAGAAAAGGTAGATTTTTTTTTGAACAATAAAGGAATTAAGGGTTACAGTGAGAATGCGGGTAAGCGGATCTGAGTCCACGAAAAGATCAGCCATGATCTTATTGAATGGCGGAGCAGGCTCGAAGGGCCAGACAGCCTACTCCTGCTCCTAGTTCTTATGTTCTATGTTCTTATGTTCAAGGAACTGTTCTAACCCGGTTCCCCTTCAACGGTCACTCACTTCCCGGCATGAGAATTGTGACCAGAGGGTTTCCCCTTTTTTTTCCTGCTCTCCCCACCTGGATGCCTGAGAGTAGCTGCCGCTAGATGCCTCTGCCAGAGCAGCTCAATGAACATTCTCAGCTACTCGCTAATTCTATGCTTACAGTGAACACCGACATGATTAAATCTGAAACAGAAATAGAAATTGCTGGAGGAACTCAGCAGGTCTTGCAGAATCTGTGGATAAAGAAAGAGTTAACATTTTGAGTCCGGTCAAATCTGAAACAGTGAGACACGATCTTTCTTCAATTAGGAGTTGTTTTGTGTGCTGAGGTGACAAAACTAACTAGATAAGCTGCAAGGAAAGCGTATTAATACATTGTTGGCATTCCAGATGCTAGTGATGGATCCTCTCATAACCATAGATTCCACTTCAGTTGGTACATCAAGGGTGTCTCTAATCAATTGAGCACAGCACACACAAAGGAGATTCCCCTAGCTGGGTACACTCAAAGGGAAATCAGGCTATCCTGTTAATTGCTAGATGACATTTCCTACAACGTGAGGGACAACCGCTTGAATAGATGCCTGTCTATCACTTTTCCCATATGATGCATCATACTCAAAAGAAAGGAACAGCAAACAAACGATACGTGATCTTTACCATATTATTGGTTCATTAATTCTGCCGTATGCTGCCTGCTGCTGTTTTGAGGAAAAGTCCTGAGTGTGTGTATGTGTGAGTGTGTATAGGATGTGTATGTGTGTGGTTCTGGAAGTTTTGCACAGTCTTACCTTTGCTGACCCAATGACAGAGAGAACAGTCAGTTGTGAAGAGGACGTTAGGAGTCTAAAAAGGGATATAAAAACAAAGTTGCTGGAAAAGCTCAGCGGGTCTGGCAGAGGCATCTCAGAACAGTTCTGAGGAAGGGTCACCGGACACAAAACATTGACTCTGTTTTCTCCTTCACAGATGCTGCCAGACCCGCTGAGCTTTTCCAGCAACTTTGTTTTTGTTGCTAATTTACAGCATCCGCAGTTCTTTTGGTTTTAGAAGGGGATATTGTTCGGTTAAGTGAGGGGGGCAAAGATTTGACAAATGGAGTACAGTGTGGGAAAGTGTGAAATTGTCCATTTGGGGATGACGAATGAAAAAGAAGCCTACTTTCTAAATGGTGAGAGGTTGCAGAGCTCTGAAATGATCTGGGTATCCTCGTACATGAATCACAGAATATTCACATACAGATACAGCAAGCAATCAGTCAAGCTAATAGAATGTTATGTTTTGAAAGAGAGGAATTGAATGTAAAAGTAGGAACATTATATATCCATTATACAGGGAACTGATGAGACTGCATTTGAAGTACTGTGTGCTAGTCACCGTAGAATGTTAATGCTTGAGAAGCAGTCTAGGGAGGGACTACTAAACCATGGAATGACAGGATGGCCTTTAGAGAAAAGGCTAGATAGGCCAGGCCTTTACATGCTCTGGAGTTTAGAAGAGTCAAAGGTGACTGAAGTGAAACATAAAAGATTTTGAGGGAACGTGACTGGATCGATGTGGAAAGGATGTTTTCTCCTGGGGGACAATCTTGAACTAAGTTTAAAGGGGTCATTTAAAACAGAGAGAGGAAAGCTTTTTTTCCCTCTCAAGGGCTGGTGAGTCTTTAGAATTCCCTTCCTCAAAGGGCAATGGATGCAGGATTTTTAATTGGTTTTAAGGCAGAAAAAGATGGATTTCTGATGAACAAGGAAATGGAAACTTAAGAGGTTATGCAGGAGCATAGAGCTTATGCTAAATTCAGATCAGCAGCGCAGGCATACGGGCTGAATGGCCTTCCCTTGTTCCTTGTTCATGCGTTGGTACCATGGATTTTGTCTAATTCCTGTGCAGTATTTGCACTCAAGGTCTGGTGGTGTATACCACATCCCTCATTCGGGGCTCACATCTACTGTCAGTGTCTGGAAGGTAAGGTTCTCCAATGGTCGCCCATTCTTCACACTATTGCCCACACAGTGATAGTGAAAATGGGCCTCGCTTACTCCCAGTATTACCTTCCTTCGCATGTGAATAGCCAAGAGACAAATGGTTGCCCTGAATGCTACGGGTCAACACTCAGTTACAGTTCCTTCTGTCAGTTTGTTGTTTGCTGAATCTGAATCAAACCCAGACAGCAATGTGGCACAGGGAGTGACCGCTTTGTGACACAAAAGTTAAATAGTGTCCTTCATACAGTCAAAGCAAATGACAACCCCATGTTCCTATGAGCTTCAGGCTAACTTTCCAGTCTTTGCCGAGATTTCGAGCTGCACCTTTGCATATCAGTATTTGGCTCAAGGTCAGCGTTCATTTTTTTATTTTCTTAAGGGCTGGGCAATCTTTACATTCCGATTAAAATGCATAATTTCAATACATTTGTGATCACAAGGCATCTCCCCCTATCTACAGCTTTGCAAAGAACTAATTCTCAGACACAAAATATTTTTAAAATATCTGTTCTTAGGACCTTCCTCAAATCCAGTCCACAGGACTAAAATTACTGGACCTCGAACAGGCAGATGTTGCTGGTCCATACAAATTCACAAACAATAGCCCTGTTCCTGTTAGTGAAATATGGTCATTCATTGTCCGAGCCGCTACTTCACAGAAGTAACAAGTTATTACTGAGCTAAATTTCAAAGTAGATTTGTGGAATATTTGTATCAGAGGAATACCAGTCCCCATGTTTCTAACGGTAACGGATGTGTCCCTTAGAATCCCTCTGCTCAAACAACGCCCAGCCTCTTCAATGTAATCAGTAACTTCAAGACTCAATGCAAACTGAAATATTTATGAAACACTTACAAACGTTCCATCATCTACGATGAAACTGAATGGCAGGGCAGGCACAATGGGCTAAATAGCCCTGCATTCCTGTATTCCCACCTAGGTCTATAGCTCAGCTGGGTGATTCACGGAATTGAAAAGTTAGGAATAAATCTGGAACAGAAAGCTCATCTCAGTGATGGGGAATGTGATAGCTGTCCTGGATTGCTGTAAAAACCCATCTGACTCACTACTGTCTTTACCGTCTTCACCTGGTGTGGTCTCCACGTGACTCCAGACCCACAGCAACGCGATTGACGTACCACTGCCTTCTCCAGTGGCCCAGTAGACACATTGATCAAGGGACGGAGAGCTGACCTTAGCACTGAGAGAAACAAAACTAAAGAAAATGATTGTACGTGGAAAAGGACAAACTGCCCTGAGCCCATTCCACAATTCAATAAGATCATGTCGTGGCTGTACAGGAGATTGGAGAGGCCATTTTTAGAATACTGCATAGAATTCTGGTCGCCCTTCTCTCAGAATGATGTTGTTAAACTTGAGAGGGTCCAAAACACATTTACAAGGATTTTGCCAGGACTGTAAGGTTTGAGCTATAGGGAGAGGTTGAATAGGCTGGGGCGATTTTCCCTGGAGCGTCGGAGGCTGAGGGGTGACCTTATAAAGGTTTATAAAGTCATTGGGGCACAGATATGGTGAATAGGAAAGGTTTTTTTATTGCCTAGGGTGGGGAGATCAAAACTAGAGGGCATAGGTTTAAGGTGAGAGGAGAAAGAGTTAAAAGGACCTGAAGAGTAAGTATTTCACGGAGACGGTGGGGCGTGTATGGAATGAGCTGCCAGAAGAAGTGGTGGAGGTGGGTATAATTATAACATTTGAAAGATATTTGGATGGGTATATGAATAGGAAAGGTTTTACAGTGATATCGGCCAATGCTGGTAACTGGCGCTACGTCAGATTTGGATTCCTGCTCGGCACGGACAAGTTGGACCAAGGGTCTGTTTCTGTGCTGCATTACTCTAGAAGTCTATGATTCTAAATTGAAGATCAGGAGTTCCAAGATTTTATTCCATTAGCCCTTACTTCAGAATCATCGTGGGAAATGACAGATGCAAACAGATAAAGGATTCATACCGAGTTCTGTGGAGCTCGAAATGAAAATGGTTAGTAAAGAAACACTCTCCCAGACACTTCCTCCATCCGTCTCCCTGCACACTCTTTCAATCTGAACCATACAGCCCACAATATCAGTGTGCTGTATAATCGTGGAGCTGAGCTCCCTCACAAACTTGCTGTACGCAGACACAGCAGGAATTTCATTTACATGCGGCTCCTTCCCCATCACCCTCACAAACACACTGTACACACGGGGGAACTCGTCTCACAACCTGGTCCCTCACCCACACAAACTAACAAGGACTACCAAGGCAAGGGAGGACATATTGAATGGTAGGACACTTGAAAAACACTAAGATGTTTAAGAGATATTTAGATGAGCACGTGCAATGTATTAACATAAAAGGCTATGGGCCAAGTGCTGGAAACTGGAATTAGAATAGAGCGATATTTGGAGTAAAACCTCTCGAAATCTATAACAAATGTAGTGTACACATTGGGAGTTTCAGGTACAAACAGCTCTGTGAGTTCCTCCATACAAACCATACCTCCAGCCCACATACATGGCATTCCGTCACAGTGAAACACTTTGAGATAGGGATTAAGTAAGTGCAGGGTTTCCTTTGTTCATTCAGAAGACATGGGTATCACTTGCTGGGCCAGCATTTATTGCCAGCCTAATGACCTCGTGGGCAGTTGGAGCAGTCTCATGGCTAATAAAACACAAGTAGATTTCTAACTTGGCCAAACAGCAAGGGATGATGGATAAGGGACACATTGGCCAAGTAAAGCTCCGTAAATTGCAAACACAGAAACTACACACAGTGCAAACATGGCAGCCAGGTGCTAAAGGACACATCTCGTCAGCAGTTCAACCGAATAAAGGAGGAATGCACATTTTCAACCAAAAACCGGACAGAAAGGCACTCAGACCCACTGCAAAAAGAAACAAATATTAGCAAGCCATCCAAATGGCTGACAATGCTTTGAACCATGAAGTGAGTCTCCCTGATTGGCAATAACTGTAGAAAATTCGAGAAAACCATCCAAAAAAGCGGGGCTCAACTGCTGATTGATCGCATGGATCTTCTGGAGATGAAAAAGAAGTGATTCTCGCGGCAAAGGCAAAGACTGACCGACCGTCTGGGGGGAGAGGCAAAGGGGTTAATGATTTTGCGAGAGATAGCAAGAACTGCCAGTGCTGGAGTCAGAGATAACACAGTGTGGAGCTGGATGAACACAGCAGGCCAGGCAGCATCAGAGGGGCAGGAAAGCTGACGTTTCGGATTCCTGAGGAAGTGTCCAACCTGCTCTTTTATGTTAATACTTTGCACGTGCTCATCTAAATATTTCTTAAATATCTTAGTGTTTTCCGTCTGTACCATCCTTTCCAGCGATGAGTTCCAGATTCCCACCACCCTCTGGGAGAAACACATTTTCACAAATCCCATCTAAACCTCCTGCTTCTTACCTTAAATCTGTGCCCCTGGCTATTGACACCTTTATTAAGGGAAAATAAAGTTCCTCCCTATCGATCCTATCCATGCCCCTCTGAACTTTTTAATTGCAATCAGCTTTCTCTGCTCTAAGGAAAACAACCCCAGCCTGTCTAATCTCTCTACATAGCTCCAACCCAGGCAATATCCTGGTGAATCTTCTCCACTCTATCTAAGGCAATCACATACTTCCTGTAATGGACTGACCAAAACTGCACACAGTACCCCAGCTCTGACCTAACCAATGTTATAAACAGAACCATCAAAGCCTCCTCGCTCTTGTATTCAATGCCTTAACTAATAAAGTCAGAAGTCATACGACACCAGGTTATATTCCAACAAGTTTATTTGAAATCACAAGTTTTCAGACTATAACCTGGTGTCGTGTGACTTCGGACTGTGTCCCACCCTGGTCCAACATCGGCATCTCCACATCTTAACTAATTAAGGGTTATATGCCTTGGTAAGCATGTCATCTACCTGTCCTACTGCCTTCAAGACTCTATGGATGTGCACACCAAGGTACCTTTGTACTTCTGAGTGTCCTACCATTCAATATGCCCTCCCTTGCCTTGTTAGTTTGTGTGGGTGATGGAGCAGGCTATATCAGTACCAACCTGTGTCTGTCGTGACTCGACCATTCGGTATTGTGAGATACCTGGGTACATTCATTTATAACTTATTAATCAAAGTGTCTGATGGATCCTAAAGTGCTTGGACAATATTTGGCTTCCCTGGGTGGCTTTCAATAAGAAATGACCGCCAGGTCCTCCAAAGTCGAACTGCCAACACTGCCTGATGCTGTGAACCTTCAGCCGACACCTACTGTAAAGAGGGCAGGTGTCCCACGCAAGGGCCAGGATTCAATTGAGAGATTGACACATCAGGACTGGCCCATTCTGGGCCGTAAACCCAGTGTTCTGGAAGTGGAATGAACAAAACACGAGCTGGAAAGGGATAATGGGATATAGAGGAAGTGTGAGAGAATCAGCCTAAAGAGGGGAACAGGCATTTACCTCATGTCCTCCAGAGACATTGGCGGCTGTTGACCTGCTATACTCCATCACCCCAAAGGGAAAGAAAAAATGGGAAAGGCTTCTCAGCGTCAGGGTTGGGAGGATGCTGTCAAACGATACCTAAATTGGCCCAAGTGGACAGAATTCTGTGGTGACCCAGACTAGCTCTGGAATGAAGGTTCCATGGCACAGGACCTATGGTTGGAAAACACAGGGAATTGGGGAAGCTGACCGCTAAAGTAATCACAGCGATAGCGATGGCATGCAGCCCAGAGAATTTCCAAGGCAAAGTTTCCAAAATTAGATCGCACCAGGAGCGATTTTCTTTTTCTACATTCATTCACGGGATGAGGATGTCGCTGGCCAGGCTGCATTTACTGCCCATCCCTATTTGTCCAGAGGGCAGTTAAGAGTCAACCACATTGCTGTGGGTCTGGAGGCATATATAGGCCAGACCAGGTAAGGATGGCAGTTGCCTCCCCTAAAGGACATTAGTGAACCCCAAGTGATGAATTAGGAAAGTTAAAACTTGTAGCTAAGGAACAAGATGAGAGAATTCAGGGAAACCTGAGCCACATGGGACAATTCCAGTTCCAATATGAAAAGGTCTAATCAAATGAGAGAAAGGCAGTCAGGGACCAGGAAGCAGTCCATTCCCAGACAACAAGATGCAGGGCTGGATGAACACAGCAGGCCAAGCAGCATCATAGGATTTGATTGGTTAGAACACCAATGTAAAGATCTGCAGGCAACAGTAAGAGTGCTGTACAATTGTAACACAGGAAAAGATAAAACTGTTACAACTAGGAAACACATGGAGTGCCACAAAAGATAGAGAATCTAGAGAACCACTTATCGGCCAGTAATGGCATACCATGTGCCTTTAGGGTAGCACAAACATGGGAGACAGTGAAGAGTCAATTGAGAAGGAATCAACAGAGGTCTCATATACATCTATCGGGAAGTAACATAATGGGGGACCCCCGCCATGTTTCTCCAAAACTGCAGGCCAATCTGTCCCCTCCCCTGCCCCAGAAACCATCACCCAGCACAGAAGAGTTTGCACATTCTCCCTGTGTCTGCGTGGGTTTCCTCCGCATATTCCGGTTTCCTCCCACAGTCCAAAGATATGCAGTTTAGGTGGATTGGCCATGCTAAATTGCCCATAGTGTTCAGGGATGTGTAGATTAGGGGGATGGGTCTGGGTGGGATGCTCTGAGGTTTGGTATGGACTTCTTGGGCCAAAGGGCCTGTTTCCACACTGTAGGGATTCTATGATCATGATCTTCTATGATTGAACAGCCAAGATCAGATTATGTTACAACCGCCACTTAATTGATCAACATCGCGAAGAAGGTCTCAGTAGAATTATAGAATCCCTACTGCATGGAAACAGCCCACTGAGTCTGCACCAACCCTCCGAAGAGTGTTGCACCCAGACCTAGCTCGTAGCCCTATCCATATAACTCTACATTTCCAATGGCCAATTCAGCTAACCTGCAAATCTTTGGACTATGGGAGAAACCAGAGTACCGGACAGAAACCCATGCACACATGTGGCGAGTATGTTACTATTGACTCTTACTCCTTCTTTGATGAGATTTATCACCAAGGGGAATTGCAATGGGTTAGATGAGTAAGGATAGACCGTATTCATGATTATGTAGCCCATGTACATTCAGCTTTGCCAGACCAGTGGTGGTATCTTGAAGCAAATGAATTTAGCAGTCCTAGTTGCCATTAGATATGACAGATAGGATCCCATAGATGGTTTGCACAATTGAGATCAGAGAAAGGGGGAACATCCAACCAGGCAGCTGTGGCTCCAATTTACCCAAGTATTCGGGAACATGGACTGATCCAAACTCACTCCTCAACGACAAGTAAACTGGATACACCCCTGACAGCGGAGTGGGCGTACATCACCATACTGAAGTTAGGGCTCTGTGAAAATGATTATGGGCCTGGGAAAAGGAAGGTAAGGAACAGGACAAGGGAAAGAAAATGGTCTGCATGAGTGCAGTCCACACTGCCCACAGCCATTTCCAGCCTGGAGAAATGGGTGGTGGGGCGGGAGGGAGCAGTGCTGGGGGTGGAAATATATCTACGAGAACAAGGAATAATCCCTCTGATCCCAGAAGGAGGGAATTCCCACTGATAAACCCCCAAACCAACAGGAAAGCCAGGCACACCCAGTCCCTTTCAGGTTAGGAAATTTGATCTTCCAGCACTCGGTTATCTTATTCACCCAAAAACCATATTAGTAATCACTCCAGCGACTCCCAACAGAAATCCCCACTGGACACCACCAACATAGAGTCTGCGCCTTTGAAAAATTGGATAAATCCCTCATGGATGATTGATAATGTAGAGACTCAGAATATCATTGCTCTAAACGCACATGCCTTCACCCAGCACAAATACAACTACAGCAGGCACATGGAAAGGTGTAGGGGGCTGGGGGTAATGATGGAGGGCCCTGACCCCAGACCCCAGAAACAACACAGGTTCCAGTAGCAGGCAAAGGGTGAGGAGGCGAAAGTCATTTCCAATTTGTCAGATCGGGGGTCTTCCGCCCCATGTCTCCACTAACAATTCCCCTCTACGGCCTGTCCAGAAACCTGATGGCTCCTGGACACCATTGACTATCGGGAGCTAAATAAAGTCGCCTCAGTCAGGGCATCGAAAGTGGCCACTATCCCAAAACTATGATGAAGCAAACCCCTGAAGCCCGTTAATTCACAGGACTGGGCATTAGTAATGGGTTCTGGTCCACCTCAATGGATCAGAGATGCCAATACACATCCACCTTCACGTTTCAGGGCCAGCAATACACTTGGACCTACATTCTCCCAGGGATTCCATAACTCACCATTCATCTTCCATCTTGGCCCAGGGCCTAAAAGCACTTTCAAAACTTGGATGTCTGATACAATGTGTAAATGACCAGTTGCTGTAGACGGTTACTAGGCAGAAACACTTTACGTTAGCGGCAGAATTTTTGACCCAATTAACCAAACTGGACTGATGGTCAACCCCAGATTACGAAGACACAGGTTTCATATCCAGCAACCACCTTTGTCCACAGGAAACATGAGATTGAACAGCAGACTATTGGGACTATGACCACATTCCCTCTATCCAATGACGTCAGCTCACTCTGCTCCTCTCCGGGACTTGTATGGTACTGCTGGAACTACATTGACAGCTTCACTCCAAAGAATACACCCCTATCCCAACTCTTCAAGAAAGACACCCCATGGAACCAGGCAGAACAACAGAGGAACACATTTAGCATGGGCAGCAGGATCACGAGTCCCAGACACATTGCACCAGAGGTAGCGACCACTGACACTATTCTCTCAGGTATCCTGCCACAAGAACCACATGACAGATTGGGGCCAGTGGCATGTGCTTCTAGGTTATTAACATGGGTCGCGCAGGGTTTTTCCTTCTGTGGGTGACACTTACTGGCAGTTTTCTGGGTGGTCCACCGGTTCTCATATATTATTGGCTTAAACGCGCTCACTATACTCATAGAACACACCCGCGTCCAACAGTCAAATCAACCATAGCACAGTGAGCCATACCCGCAAAGTAAGGTGGACCCTGCTGCTCCAAGGAAGTGACATCAATATTAAACACATCCAAGCATCCGCCTTTTCTTGCAGATAACCTCAACTACTGAGGCAATGCCCACCAACCACAAATTACAGCTCCCAGCAACCCCAAAGAGCCATTCCTACCCAAATCACAGGGAGAGCAACAAGAAAAGGGATCAATAGCCTGCCTCCTCCATGGTCGAGGATGGAATCAGGAGGAACAGACTGTGGCTCATACACTGAGGATCACAGGGACAAGCCCTTAATGGAAACAGCTTTAAAGCTCCCCAGCCACAAGAGTGGACAAGCTGCAATCAGGCACACGGTAACTAATCAGGAAAGGCTCCTGCAACCGCTAAACATCCATTCCGACAGTATGTCCATCTGCAACAGCCTCACAGACTTTCCTCTCACTTTGGGAAAAGCAGAGGGATCTTCGTCTCTGCAGGCGGAAAGCCCCTCCCATCTGCACCTCAGTCGAAAGACATTTTCCAACAAGTCCAAGGGCAGAGTTATGGGGTCGTCAAAGTAAAAGTCCGTCATAAAGCCTCGTCTGCAAGTAACATTAGAGCAGATAAACTGGGCCAAGCAAGGGGCATGACAAGGGCAACCCTGGCAGCCGCCAGTTCCTGGAACAATGCAAAGCATGGCCATCACAGTCAAACAGAAAAACACTGAGGATCTTAAACAAACTCAGATTTCTTGAAATAACTCCACAGAGGTCGATATCGTGTCACCAAGTCACCCTTTATTTACATGTGGAAAGTCCTTGACACTGATCCATCTCTCTCACAGCCAGCTGTCAGAGTGAGCAGTATCTCTGACCCTCCTGCTTTTACCTGTCAGCCAGGGCTCCCTGATTGGACCAGGTTAACTTCCCCAATCAGGGAACTCATATTCTATGGGTCCACCTGGCTGACCTCGTCACAATGGCCCAGATTTGAACCACATTCTGCAAGGAAAATACCCAGTCAGCCATAAAAACTTGAGAAAGTAAATTTCAATCCATGAAGGCCTGGCCTTAAAAGAATGTTTCTATGTGTTACCACATTGCGACCACAGTCAAATAATTTATCAATACGATAATACCCATGGAAAGCTATGAGTCGATATCATCCAGGAAAGGATTTGTGCTGGTGGCCAAATCTTGCCAAAAAACCTTCAGCCTGACTATATCTGATCTCAAACTACCTGCCCAGGGTATTCAAATACATTCTTGTTATCATTGATTCCATTATCAAATGGGTTGAAGCATTCCCCATATGGACCAACACAACAAAGATCACAGCTAAGATCAGTGCAACAGGGTTTCACAATGTTGCCCGTCTCTGTGAGACATCAGTATTTACTTGGAGCGCTACAAAACTCAATTTATTCAGTACTTAAGTAAATGATACATGACATTAACTACTAGGGATATCTCAATCACTGTCTTTCGCTACCCTGGGCTCTGTAACCAACCCCATATGTTACTACCCAAAAGCGTTGGCAGTTGTCCAGGCTGTAACTCTTCTCAATGTCTTCACCACGCCTCCTGGCTTGGGATATCTTCTGCAGAGTTAGTCCACCAAGTTCTGCTGAAATCGAGAGTTTACTGGGACTGCTTTTTGAACAGTTCATACCTGACAATTTGGCATTCTGGTTACCTTGTTTGGAATTATTTGCGAAGTTTGTCCAATTCTGAATGGTTATACCATACATAGCCAGTGATTGTCAAATTCCTTTGCTTTTCGCAAATCCTTCTCCCTTTTATGGTCTCAAGCATAACTTACCCTACCCCTACATTGGTCTTCACGACAGCTGGAATGTCATTCTGTCCATTCTTCCGAACTGTAGCCTGAACTTGGGCATGGTAACCTATTCACCTTAGAATCATAGAATCATTACAGTGTGAAAGCAGGCTATTCGGCCCATCGAGTCCACACCAATCCTCCGAACAGCATCCTTCCCAGACCCACCCCATCCCTGTCACCTTACATTTCCTTTGGCCAATCCACCCGGCCTACCTTCCCTGAGGACTATGGGCAATTTAGCATGGCCAATCTATCTAACCTGCGCGTCTTTGGACTGTGGGAGGAAACCGGAGCACCCGGAGGAAACCCATGCAGACACGGGGAGAATATTAAAACTCCACACAAACAGTTACCCAAAGGCTGGAATCGAATCTGGGTCCCTGGCACTGTCAGGCAGCAGTGCCAGCTGTGGCACCCCAGAGAATTTCTTTCTGCAATGTCTTCTGCCGAGCTTGCAGTTGACTCATTCTAGTCCACTGTAATGTCTCACATTGGTTCCCATATTTCCGGCCTTATCCAACAATAAGGTGGCACCTTCCCCACAGTGTTAATTCTGATCAGGGCGCCCACTTCACCAGTCAAGTCAGGGAAGAAGTCATGGTGCCCTTTGGCATCAACCAAAAAGTTTCCCATTTCTGTCCACCCCCAATCCAGGGGTATTGTTTAGTGTATGAATCGAATGCTTAAAACTCAGGAAAACTGGGCAGTAGTACAGCACTACATGTGATGTTGTACAACGTCTCGTCCTTATGACTACGAAGAACTCGGGTTCAAGTTCCACTGGGTTTACCGCACACCTCCTGATGCCAGGGCGACAAACAAGAGGCATTGAGCTTATATTAGGCTTGGATCTATCAGAACCTGAATAATTCGTAGGCTCTCACCCACGAATCTACTGCCACACCCTGCTAGAGAGTCTGAACGCTGCACAAATGAGCACAAGACAAAAACTGAGTCGGGCTTATTTAAATAGCAAAGTTCACCCCTCAGACTACAAGGCATGCTCCGAGTCTATCGGCCTGATTCCTTCCTGGCCTCCAGGTTTTCTGGACCCCAATCCATTGTAGATAATGTAGACTGCACAATGGATGGACTTGTATTGGATTCAGATAAACAGGGTGGTACCACGCAAACCAGATGAACCCACACCCACCCCTGGGATAGGTCCCATCACTTTCACACCCTGCTTGGGCAAATGCAGTCTGATCCAAGCTGAGAGCTAGACGATCCCGGTTAGCTCTCAGCCCCACCTGCTGATCCGACCTTGGAATCACCCCCTCCCACTCTCGGACACCATCACAGACGAGAAGTCCGAAGCCGACGTCCTTTCGAGATACACGTCGCTCCCCCAACCAGACTCCCCGCCAAGGGGCAAACCACAGCATCACAGGCACAAAATAGAGAACCTATTAATAGAATAGCCCTTGTGCCAGGGGGCCGATTCTCCTTCTCCCACACTGATGGCCATCTCCGGTCAGGACACAGACTCACTGGGCCCTGGCGCTATGGATTCGCTCGTATAATCCTGACTAAACAGTCACTATTCACTGAACCCTAACAGTCAGCACTACATATGTGTGAAAGAAATGGTAGGAATAGGTGACAATCTGACAACTGAGTAATGTTACTTAAAATACCAGTCAGATGTTCAACACCGATATTTACACTGATACTTAACTTACCCTTAATCTGTTATGTTCTTAACCTGTTGTCATGTATAAGTATTATTGCTTTATGTAAAAATAATACTCAGTCAAATGGGAAACTAATGTATTCAGGGATACCAGTGGTGCAACCCATCTGGTGCCAGTGGTGTGCTTAAATGGGATCCTCTGGGTCCATCCCGTTAAATTGGTTAATTTCAGGTGTAATCATCAGATTATGGTGTACAGAAAACTAAATGGGAATTCCACACCTTGTTCCATGAATGTAGGATCAGAGATAATTGGTGGGGGCTCTCTGAAAAGGGGAGCATGGTGGTGGGATGCCCAGCACACAGCCCAAACAAAGGATTATAGTCAGGCTGACCATGCTCTGGCAGGGAAATCAGGGAGAATTTCTAGAATATGAGATTAAAAGTGGATCAAGGCCAGCAATAAAGTTCCCTTCCCCATCTTGTCCCAAAGCTTTCCAGGTCCACACAACTGAGCCATGATGAAACCCACATGCAAACTTTTTTTTTCAACCATATCCACTCGAATTAATCACAGTTTTATCAGGGATCCAGCTATTGGAGTGCTGCCATTCTCAACTGAAACGATTATACTCACACCTGACTGGTTGGATAATGGGACGAGGGAACAGGAAAATATGAGGGCAAACCATGACCTGTAACTAATGAGCAAGAGAGAAGGGAATTCCTTCATGAACTAGCTGCAAGCATAAGGGGGAGAAGCATCCTTTGATTTAGTTCATTTGGATCTTAACCCAGAAAGTCAAACAAGCCTTTAAGGAATTAAACAAGGACAACCAGCAGAAGACAGCAGGACATTTGATGGGGAACCAGGTTAGCCACGACTGAGTGACCATACTCGAAGGTCATACGGAAACTGTCAACCAGATCATCCAGGGTGAAATCATGGATGACAGCAGGCAGCTGTCTGGTTGGCTGAGCAACTCAGGGAGGATCTCAGACAGGTTGGTCAGGGGAAACTCTTGGCTTGAATCAGTGATGAACATCTGGAACAGGGAAGAAGACATGCTAACATTTCCAGCTTCCAATTGAGGCAGTGAGCCAAGATGTGGTTTGTGAAGGCACTCTCGGCAAGGCGCCAGGCTTGGTGTTAGGAACCCTAATCACCCCTAGTGACAGAGTGGGGTTGAGAACCTTTGAAGTCGAAATTATTGGCATTTAAAAGAAAGGAATGCAGTTGGTGTATCATGGTACTCCTCCATATGCTGTAGAATGAAAGGAGACACTGATAGTGACCACTCTCAGTAAGTGTGAACAAATGGACCACATCATCATTTGCCCATTTGTCCTGCATATCCTAATGATGGATTGATTAATAGATTGATTTAGTTGCCACAACTGAGCTCTTCACAAGAAGGTTAAGTAAAAAATAAAAGACCAAGAAAAGGCAAAATAAAAAAGGAAGAGTAAAGCAGACAGACCCCTGTGTAGTTTTAAAACAAGCACTGATTTAAACTGCATTTGGAGGCTAAGAGTCTGCGGACTGACATATTGGTTAGGATTACCTTAATCAAGAAATGCCAGTATGGGAATTCAACTTTCTGGCCTAATAGAACCAACTGACATCCATTGAAAGCATGGGGCGTTCATAAACGTTAGTGACAAATTAAGAGAATCTTTTGGGAAATCTTCTGAGAAAAATGACACAGATATAAAACCCCTGCCAGAGAAGTTGGATCAAATCCGAATGCAGTTAATGAGCGCTCACTGAACTAGTACTTGAATAATGCAACAGACAATCGAGTTAAAAGACAAGATAGACGAGATTAAACCCACCTGCTGGTGGCGTGAGTTTTTAAGTGGGGATCAGATATATACATTTATCCATGGATTCAGGTCCTCTCACACTTTGCTGTAGTCCTCATTGAATTTCTTTAGTGCACCTCACTATGTAATAACAATTAATGTTGCCGGCTGGAAAAGAGATATCCTGAAAGATGGACGCGTTCACTATGACTAATGCATTGTTTTTATTCATTCACGGGATGAGGATGTCACTGACCATGCAGCATTTATTGCCCATGCCTAATTGTCCAGAGAGCAGTTAACAGTCAACTACATTGCTGTGGGTCTGGGGTTACATATTAAGGCCAGACCAGGTAAAGATGGCAGTTTCCTTCCCTAAAAATTCGGTTTTCCTACAATCAACAATGTTTTCATGATCATCATTAGACTTTAATCCCAGATTTTTATCATAGAGTCCCTACAGTGTGTAAACAGGCCATTCGACCCATTAAGCTCACACTAACTCTCCCAGCACCCAGCTCACCCCCTACCTTATCTCTGTAACACTGCATTTGCAACGGCTAATCCAACTAGCCTGCACATCTTTGGACACTATGGGCAATTTAGCATGGCCAATCCACCTAGCCCGCACATCTTTGGACTGTGGGAGGAAACCGGAGCACCCAGTGGAAACCCACGCAGACACGGGGAGAATGTGCAAACTCCACACAGACAGTCACTCAAGGGTAGAGTCAAACCTGGTCCCTGACACAGTGAAGCAACAGTGCTAACCACTGAGCCACCAGGCCATCGGAATTTATTGAATTTAATTTCCACCATCTTCCATGGCAGGATTCGAACCCAGGTCCCCAGAACATTATTTGGTATCTGGATTAACCGTCCAGCGATAATGCCACTAGGCCTTAGAAAGATGCATGGGGTGGGGGTGGAAACGAGGTGTTGGACAGAAAGAATGTCCAGGGCTATTATCACTACCCTCACCTCTTTTGTTCTTATTACTGGATTTTGTATACTGTAACACAGGCTTCTTTTATGTCTATGTATTTGAGTCTCACGAATTGTGTATGGGTTGCCCCCGTGATGGCTTTCTTATTTTTCTCTCAATCTGTACATGTAACCAAATCACTTATCAAATGTTTAGTGGTAGGCTTTACCAATATATGCAAAGGTTTTCACAATGCCAGGTGGCCTCCCCTCGCTGACAACGACCAAAACCAACCTTCTGTAAATAGATTTGGAATACATTCGCACAAGCTTTCTGTTCAAAAAGGAGGAATCTAGCAGTCAAGTACATTGCCAACTTGGCCAAACAGCAAGGGATGCTGTGTATAGGGCACATTGGCCAAGGAAATTGCAAATTCAGAAACTGGATAGAATATAAATCCTGCAGCCAGGTCCTAAAGGCATCCCCATGACCCTAAGATCTATATCTAACTCTTTCTTGTAAACATTCAATGCTTTGGCCTCAGCCACTTTCTCTAACACAGAATTCCACAGGTTCACTTTTGCTGTGAAGGCCAACACATTATTCGCCCACTTCCCCAACTGCATGCTAACCCTCAAGGTGTACAAGATCACCTTCCCCTTTCCCAATCTATCACCATTCAGATCCTCAACTGCCTCTTCTTTTTGCTGCCAAACGGGATGACCTCCCATTTATCCACATCAGACTGTAATCTGCCATATACTTGCCCACTTACTCAACCTATCAGCCAATTTTTGTAGCTGAAAAACCCCGCCTACCCCATGCTGTCAATCAAACAGAGACAGCCAGTCAGAGGGAGAGTCAGGCAATCCCCGCCCACTGTCAATCAGACTGACAACCAATCACAGTTGGCCTGTGATGAGGGTCTCAAAATGAACTGGAATCCTGCTGATGAGGAGGTCCAGAGAAATCAACTTAACAAGCTCCTGACAAGACTATGTAAATAATGTCATGTTAGTTGGATACAGTAAGGACTACAGATGCTGGAAGCCAGGGTCAATAGATATGAAGTCAGACAGCATCAGAGGAACAGGAAAGTCAGTGTTTGGGCCCGAAACGTTGACATTCCTGATCCTCCAATGCTACCTGACCTGCTGTGCTTTTCCAACTTCATATCATGTAGTTCACTGTTAGTATTATTAACTGAGAGCTTGCATTTTAAAATGAAGGAATGATGTGTGGCTTTAAGTTTGATTTGTATTTTTGTAATTATGTGTTAAGCATAATTTTGTGTTAAGCATGAGAAAGTTGGAGCTTGTTTCAAATGTTGAGTTTTGATGCTGGAAGTCTCAAGCTTGTTTAAACGTGTACTTTTTAAATAAATGTTTCCTGCCTCGGTATAGAGCTGGCAATAATAGTTCAGGGCAGTAAAACTAAAGGCAGTGGTCCAAATGACACAGGAAGACCGAGAGAGACCTGAGTATCCTATGCCTGTGGGTGAGAGGGCTGGAGGGAGAAATGCTCACTGAGTAAGAGGGTTGTCCAGAAAACTGGTGGAAGCTGAGTGGATGGAAGACCCCATGAGATTGCTGTGAAAGTGCATATACTGTATCAGTCAGTCAGATTAAAAACCTCCAGAAACGGAAGGCTGCAAGGATATCAAAGGGGAAAGACATTCTACTAAGTTGTTGAAAAGTGAGATTCAGGTACCAATGTTCAGTATTAAGTGAGTGAGTTACACCATAAGCCATCAGAACAGAATTAGTCCATTCGGCCCATTCAGTCATGGCTCATATGTTTCTCAACACAATCTCCTGCCTTTTCCCTTAACCCTCAATCCTCTTATTATGCAAGAACCTATCTATCTCTGTCTTAGATACGCTCAATTTTTTGGTCTCCACAGCCTTCTGCAGCAATGAGTTCCAGAGATTCCACCCTGTGGCTGGAGAAATTCCCCCCTCATCTCAGTTCTAAATGCTGTTACCTCAGGTTCTAGTCTCTCCTACCAGTGGAAACATCTGCTCCACATCCACTCCATCCAGGCCTGTCGGTATTCTGTAAATTTCAATCAAATACAGCCTCATGCTTCTAAACTCCATCGGATACAGATCCAGAGTTTTCAGCCACTCCTCGTATGACAAGCCCTTCATCCCCAGGATCATTCTTTCAAAACTCCTCTAGAGTCCGTCCAGTGGCAGCGCATCCTTCCTTAGATACAGAGTCCAAAACTACTTTCAATATTCCAAATGCAGTCTAACCAGAGCCTTATACAGCCTGAGCAGTACATTCTGCTTTTGTATTCTAGCACTCTTGAAATAAAAGCCAACACTGCATTTGCATTTCTAACTGCCAACTGCTCCTGTAGGTTAACCTGAAGAGAATCCTGAACCAGGACTCTAAAGTTGCTTTGTGCTTCAGTTTTCTGAAGATTTTTCCCATTCAGAAAATAGCCTATGTTTCTATTCTTCCTACTATAGTGCATTACCTCAGATTTTCCCACATTGTATTCCATCTGTCACTTCTTTGCCCATTTGCCTCACATGTCCAAGCCTTCTGCAGCCTCCTCGCTTCCTGAACGCTACTGTCCCTCCAGCTATCTTTGTGTCATCTGCAACTTAGCAACAATGTTCCTTCATCCAGATCATTAATATATAAGAGATAGTAGGAACTGCAGATGCTGCAGAATCCGAGACAACAAGGTGCAGGGCTGGATGAACACAGCAGGCCAAGCAGCA
>NC_063366.1:892932-901118 GCF_021869965.1 Rhincodon typus
TCAAATTATTATTTATATCATCATAAAATCATCGCCAAACACACATCGAGATCATCAAATTATTATTTATATCATCATAAAATCATCGCCAAACACACATCGAGATCATCAAATTATTATTTATATCAGCATAAAATCATCGCCAAACACACATCAATATAAATATCATCAAATTATTATTTATATCATAATAAACTCATGGCCAAACACACATCGATATCATCAAATTATTATTTATATCATAATAAAATCATGGCCAAACACACATCAATATCATCAAATTATTATTTATATCATAATAAAATCATCGCCAAACACACATCGAGGTCATCAAATTATTATTTATATCATCATAAAATCATCACCAAATACACATCAATATCATCAAATTATTATTATCATAAATAAAATCATCACCAAATACACATCAATATAAATATCATCACATTATTTTCAATAACATAAATAAAATCATCATTAAATGCACATCAATATCATAATTATCATCAAATTATTATTAATATCATAAATAAAATCATCACCAAATACACATCAATATCATAATTATCATCAAATTATTATTATCATAAATAACATCACCAAATACACATCAATAATATCAACATTAAATATCAATAATATAAACAAAATCAACATCAAATAAAGATCAATAACATAAATATCAAATAAATATCAATTAAATGATCAAATTAATATCAATAATATCAACATTAATACCAATATTAATACTATTAAAATCAATACTGCATCAATAATATGGATAACAATAAAATAAATAAATATCAGTGATATGAATATCAACAAAATAATCAAAAACATATCATTTCAGAATCATCAAATAACTATCAATAATATCAAATTAATATTTTAAAAAACTGGACAAAAAACAACTATTAAAGCCATAGTATTGTCATAATTGAATATTTTCAAGAAGGAATTAGATATAGTTCTTAGGGCTAAACCGGTCAAAGGGTACAGGGATAAAGCAGGAACATGGGACTGCGTTGGATGATCAGCCATGATCATATTGAATGGAGTGGGAGGCTTGGAAGGGCTGAATGGCCTACTCCTGCTCCTATTTTCTCTGTTTCTTTGTCACACTTCAATGTTGCTGCCAGGCCACTCTGCTCCTACCTCATGTAACAGAACAGGGTGCAATTCCAGGCTCTCAGTTTGTTCTCTTCGCGCTTACTCACTTTTGGTTTCTTTGGTGGCTCAGTGGATAGCACGGCTGCCTCACAGTGCTCGGGACCCAGATTAGAGGGATGCTGTTCAGAGGGTTGGTGTGGATTTGATGGGCTGAATGGCATGCTTCTGCACTGTCGGGATTCTATGATCAATAACATAACATTAATAATATAAAAATCAATAAACTGATCAATAACATGAATATTAATAAAATCATCAAATACATATCAATAACATTCATAATCAGCCCGAACATAATTTTTAATAATCTCTCCCAGTCAGAGGGGTCTCGCACTTTCACCTACTCTATTCTTCCCACCGAGACTAACCTTTCCTGCCCTCTGTCATTCCTTCTCCCTCACTCAAGATACCTCCTCACCACCTTTCCTGCTCCTGCAGCAACATTTAGAGCTGTGCCAACCATTTTCATCCTGCTCTATCCCTTTGCCACGTTGCTGAAGGAGACAGCCCACAAAGGGTGAAAGGACAAGTTGGGGGACGGGGGATAACAGTTGTGTCCTCACTCTGTCTGAGGAGAGAATCCTTGAGCTCACAGGCCATGACTGCTCGAGGCACCCGATTGACCATGGAAACTATTGGACTGAGATCAGACGAATTCTTTGATTGAGCAAGGGCATTAGCTCTGACTGGCCATAGTCCCCCTTGATTCAACTAAATTGTCTCTCCTTTAGATTTGAAACCATGGCCATTTGGTTGAAGCACATTCAATGTGTTTGCCACCTACATTGTAGGCGTATACTTTGGTGTACCAATGAAATAGCACAGTCCTATAGTTCAACATGTCTGCCTCTCTAATGATTACTGCTGTTAGTCAGGATAGGCTGCTGGCTTTCTGTCTCTACTAAAAGGCAAGCAGGACATGTGAGCATCCAAATTAGTGGAAAGTGAGTAGGTGCCAAGGGAGCAAGCTGAGAGCCTGGAAATGCACCCTGTTCTGTGAAGTGGGAGCAGAGTGGTCTGGCAGCAGCATTGAAGTGTGACATAGAAACAGAGAAAGCAGGAGCAGGAATAGGCCATTCAGCTCTTCAAGCATTCTGCCCAATTCAATATGATTATGGCCAATCATCCAACTCAGTTTCCTGTCCTGCTTTCTTCCCTATACTCTTTGATCCATTCAGCCCTAAGAACTATATTTAACTCCTTGAAAACATTCAATAGTTACAATACAATGGCTTTAAGAAGTGTATTTTGATCTGTTTTTATTTCTAATGAAGAAAGATTGAGACAGGCGCGGAGCAGCCTGTTCCAAAGCCAATAAACAGCTTGTGAGGCCTTAGGTTATTTTTAAAGTTAGAACAATAGAGGCAATCTGAATGGGTAGGGTGAAGCTCTGACAGAACCAGGATTTCTTTTTTACTTATAGACTTAAGCAGCAGTTGCTGGAGTCTTGAAGCTGGATGTCAAAACTCTTATTCCTCTCTCTTACCGCTGAAAGCTGGCGTTCTTTTCCTGCTGCTAGAATTGCACGTGGGACAATCTGTTTTACTGTATTTACTTGCCAAGGGCGTGTTTATATTACTGTATTTGAATAGTTAATTAGTAGTACTTAATATATATTATTGTGTTAAGCATTTTGATAGAGTTACAGTTAAGCCAATTCTTTTATTTTCGTCTGTATTTTAAGTATAGTTTATGAATAAAGCATGTTTTGTTTCAAGCCTGGTAGTTTAACTAATCAAATTGCATCTGGGAACACACACCTTATATTTACTTCTAAAATAAGAAATAGTTAGGATCTAGACTTATCTTCTTAATGTGCCCTGAGGGGTCTGGTCTGCTCCATAACAGAATGTTTTGGCCTCAACTGCTTTTTGCGACATAGAATTCCACAGGATCTCTCACTCAAGGTAAGATATTTCTCCTCATCTAAGTCCTAAATGGCCTACCCATATCCTTACACTGTGACCCCAAAGTGCAGCACTCAGGTGCTGAACTATATTAAAGGTGAGTCTGAGTTGTGCCATGACGATGCGGTGAGCCTGGTGCTTTGCAGATGTCAATCTCCATGAATGGAGGGTGCTGGTGGTCTCTGTCTATGCTGAGATGTTGGGAATAATGCCCTGAACAGGGGTACCCAGAGAAGATACTGGTGAGGCTGCAGACACCAAGCAACCAGTTGGGAACTGTTGCGTGTAGTTTCTCACTGGTATTAGACAGAGCTGCAAAATGTATTTAATCGAGGTGATCCGGGCTGGTAATGCATGTAAATAAGGCCCTCACCACTCACTAATGATGTTCTCACACCACTATTAAAACCATAAGCTAGAAATTCTATTTCTTGACATCAAGAGTTTTGTCTTTTGAATCCTGATGTATTTTTGCAAATTTCTTGTCATTGCCAACCTTATTTTAGGTACTGGGATAATTTTAGCCCTAGCACTCTCTCTCTCTCTATATCTTTGCCCTGTCCCCACTCCCTGGTATACCCCCTTCTTACCGTCGGGGACAGCCTTTCGTTGACAAACATTCCCTGTGTTAAGAGATAGTAGGAACTGCAGATGCTGGAGAATCCGAGACAACAAGGTGCAGGGCTGGATGAACACAGCAGGCCAAGCAGCATCATAGGAGCAGAGAGGCTGACGTTTCGGGCCTAGACCCTTCATCAGAAAAGGGGGAGGGGAAGGGAGTTGTGAAATAAATAGGGAGAGAGTGGGAGGCGGATAGAAGATGGATAGAGGAGAGGATAGGTGGAGAGGAAACAAACAGGTCGAAGAGGCGGGGATGGGGCCAGGAAAGGTGAGTGTAGGTAGGGAGTTAGGAAGGGGATAGGTCAGTCCAGGGAGGACGGACAGGTCAAGGGGGCGGGATGAGGTTGGTCGGTAGGAGATGGAGGTGCGGCTTGAGGTGGGAGGAGGGGATAGGTGGGAGGAAGAACAGGTTAGGGAGGCAGGGACGAGTTGGACTGGTTTTGGGATGCGGTGGGGGGAGGGGAGATTTTGAAACTTGTGAAATCCACATTGATACCATTGGGCTGCAGGGTTCCCAAGCGGAATATGAGTTGCTGTTCCTGCAACCTTCGGGTGGCATCGTTGTGGCACTGCAGGAGGCCCAGGATGGACATGTCGTCTGAGGAATGGGAGGGGGAGTTGAAATGGTTCGCGACCGGGAGGTGCAGTTGTTTGTTGCGAACCGAGCGTAAGTGTTCTTTCCAGTTTACCTGATTTGCAAATCCAGTTTGATACAAAGCATGCACCAAGCTTCTGTACTGAACAAGAATGACTATTTATGACAAGTAATTAGACTTTAGCTACAAGTAAACAGTTATAAACCATCAGCAACTAACATGACAAAATAAAACTGAAATCACTATAAAAACTCCCCCTTCCATACACATACAGACAAACAAACAGAAAAGAAAAAATGGGTTATGGCAAAGGAAAGCTAGCAGGTAGTTCAGTGGTTTCTATTCATGGGTTTTTGAGACAATCTTTACGATTCGTATACTGGTCAGAACGTTGCTTTTTAGTTGTCTTTCTTCAAATACTTCCATTGGTTTGCAAGAGATAAAAGGTGGCTATTTCACTTAAAACATACCTCTGACTTATCAGTTAATAGTCACAGCTGCAGAAGGGATGATAAATTGGTTTTCGTCAGGTTTAATGTAGATTTCTGTTGCAAAGAACAGATAGACCCAGCTTCTAGTCAATTGGATACGAAATAAAAACCAAAAGAACTGCAGATGCTGCAAATCAGAGACAGAAACAGAAGTTGCAGGAAAAGCTCAGCAGGTCTGACAGCATCCGTGGAGAGAAGTCAGAGTTACTGTTTTGGGTTGGGTGACCGTTTCTGAGGAAGGATCACTTGACCCAAAGGTGATTTTTAAAGTGAGAGGGGAGAGACACAAAATGGTCCAGGGGTGCAGTTTTTTTCACATAGAGGGTGGTGAGTATCTGGAATGGGCTGCCAGAGGTAGTGGTGGAAGTGAGCACAATTTTATCATTTAAGAAATATTTACATAGGTATGTGGATGGGATATGGACCAAACACAGGCAAATGGGACTAGGTTAAACTGGGCAGTGTGGGCAAGTTAGGCTGAAGGGCCTGTTTTCATGCTGTAGACCTCCATGACTCCGTGGCTCTATCAATGCAGAGAGAAACAGAATTAACATTTGGAGTCCAGTGACCCTTCTTCAAAAGTGACAGTAGCTTGGAAAGGCGAAATATATGCTGACGGTGGAAGTGGGTGGAGGAGTGAGCAGATAAGTGGACAGTGAGCCTAGAGGAAGAGAAAGAGGGAAAAACTTAGGTAGAAAAACTAGAAAGGTGATAATGGGGACTGTAAGAGGTTGAAAATGGGTTAGCTATGCTGTACCTGGAGTACTGAGTACAGTTTTAGCCTCTGCTTTATTTTGTAAAAAGGATAGACTGGCATTGAAGTCAAATCAAAAGATCTCCTTGAGTCTGACTCCTGGGATGAAGGGAATGACTTATCAAGAACAGATGAAAGAGGTTAGTCCTTCATTCATTAGAGTTTAGAAGAATGAGGGGTCATCTTATAGAAAAGTGTAAGATTCTGAGAGGTTTGGCAGGGGAGATGTTGAGAAGATATTTCCACCAGAGGGACAGTCTCGAATTATTGTTACATATTGTTACAGAATAATGGGACAATTATTTTAAAACTGAGAAGCAAAGGAATATCTTCTCCCAACGGTGGTAAGCATCTGGAATTCTAAGAGTTGTGGAGGCTAGATCACTGGGAGTATTGAAATAGGAGATAGATTTACAAAATATTGAGACTTTGAGGTGTGGGACAAGCCTGAGACATTCTCTCCATGTCCACTCTATCCAGGCCTCTCAGTAACCTGTAAGTTTCAATTAGATCCTCCCCATCTTTCTAAACTCCACTAAGTACAGACACAGATCCTCAACCACTCCTCATATGTTAAGTCCTTTATCCCCAAGATCATTCTTGTAAACCTCCTCTGGATTGCATTCAATGCTAACACATCCTTTCTTTGATACAGGGCCCAAAACTGCTCACAATATTCCAAATACGATCTGACCAAAGCCTTCTGCAGCCTAAGCAGTGCATCTCTGCTCTTATATTCTAGCCCTCTTGAAATGAATGCCAACATTGCATTTTCCGTCCTGACCACCAGCTGAACCTACATGCTAACTTTAAGAGAATCCTGAATTAGGAATCTAAAGTCCCTTTTGTACTTCAGATTTCCAAACTTTCTCTGTTTAGAAAATAGTCTACACCTCTATTCTACCTACCAAAGTGCATAACTTTGCCACATTGCACTCAATTTTATCACTCTTCTGGCCTGGCTGTCTTTCTGCAGCCTCCCAGCTTCCTCAACACACAAATCCCACCATATATCTTTGTATCATCTGCAAACTTAGCAACAATGCCATCAGTTCCTTTGTCCTGATTGCTAATTTATAACATGAATAGTTGTGATCCCAACACTGACCCCTGCAGAACTCAACAAGTCACCAGTTGCTATCCTACGCTCTCTGCTTTCTGCCAGCCATCCAATCCTCTATCCATGCCAGTACCTTGTCTCTAACATCATGGGCACTTATCACAGTTGAGGCTGTCTTCATGGGTATGGGACTAGGCTGACGAAGGAGTGAGGCTCCAAAAGCTTGTGACTTCAAATAAACCTGTTGGACTATAACCTGGTGTAGTGTGACTTCTGATCTTATCCTATTTACCAGCCTCCTGTGAGACACGTTATCAAAGAGACTTAGAGAGGGGGTAGGGGAGCTAGGAGCAGAAAACTGCGAGAGACAGAATTAGGAGTTTGAATCTTCACCTGCTAATTAATTGTAAATTAATTGTAATTGTAAATTGTAAATTCGCCAAATAATTGTAATAAAGGATGGTTCATTTTAATCAGCTGAGTGTGGCATTGCTCCTGCACCCCTTTTAGATTCAGAGTCGAGAAATTTTGATCTGTCCCTGTGTTTTCTCTCACCTTGACCACCCCTTCCCCCCTCACAAACACCGCCACAAGTGACCCTCCCTGACAGGACACTGACACCAATCCTGCCCACTCCTCTCCTCATTCACCAGTGCGGATAGCCCCTGCAGATCTCCCTGTGCCCACAGGGGGGCAGCAGAAGCTGACACACTGCTCGGAGACGGGAACTGATCTTATATTCACAGACTTTACCCGGTAACAGATGACGTCACGAAGAAGCTCCTTATTATGATTGGTCTGTGAGCCAGACTGGGTTCCCACACCACACCAGGTTATAGACCAACAGGTTTATCTGAAATCATAAGCTTTCAGAGTTCAGCTCCTTCAGGTGTTAGTGAGAGAGGTAGCATCAGACACAGAGTTTACAAGGAAAAGATCAAAGGGTCACACCACCATTGAGAATGTATTAAATAAACCTAGGATGCTGTTAAATCTTTAATCAGTCAGAAGATTTTAATCAATTAATATGTATATGTAAATCCCTGAATTTCTTTCAAGTCACTGCCCTGAGAGAACTAAAGGTTTTATCAGTGTAAAGAAGAGGTGGCATTTTAGGTCAAACAATACACGTTAGGTTTGAGGCCTTGTTTACAATTTGTTTGTGTTTTGGTTTGGAGTCAGACTGGTTTTATTTCTAAAGTAGGAGTTTATCAAATATTACATTATCTATAAATTGTGTGCTCTTTGAATAAAATAGAACATATCTGCAAATACAAATTCACCCCGTAGATTTACATAAGTGTGTATGTGTGGTGCGGGGAAGAAGGGGTGGGGGAAGAGTGTGTGTGTGATGGAGAGAGTGTGTGTCTGAGGGGGGAGAGAGAGAGTGAGTGTGTGAGGGAGAGAGTGTGTGTGAGAGAGTGTGTGGGGGAGAGAGAGAATGTGCGTGTGTACGTTTGTGTGAGAGTGTGTGTATGTGGGAGAGAGTGTGTGCATGTGGGAGTGAGAGTGTGTGTGTGTGTTTGTGTGTGTGTGAGCGAGAGCATGTGTGTGTGTGAGAGAGAGAGACAATGTGTGGGAGAGAGT
>NC_063366.1:901128-915241 GCF_021869965.1 Rhincodon typus
ACACACACACACACTCTCCCACACTCACAAATACACACACCCTCTCTCTCTCACACATACAAACACTCCCTCCCACACACAGAGATACTCTCTCCCACACAGGCACACAAAGACACACTCTCCACCCCAACCCCACACATACACACACCCACTGTCTCCCACACAAACACATATACACATACTCTCTCTATCTCTCTCACACACACATACACACACACAAATACTCCCTCCCACACAGACACACTAACACACACACACGCACCCCCCTACCTCACACAAACACACACACACTCTCTCTCTCCCATACGCACACAGTCTCATACACGCACACGCACACACTCTCATACACACACACACACACACTCTCTCCCACATACACACTCTGATCTCCCCCAGTCTCTCTCAGTGAGTGGGGTCTCCCCCAGTCTCTCTCAGTGAGTGGGGTCTCCCCCAGTCTCTCTCGGTGAGTGGGGTCTCCCCCAGTCTCTCTCAGTGAGTGGGGTCTCCCTCAGTCTGATTCCCTCCAAGGGAGGACACAGGGAGATGGAACTGAGAGGAGAGTTCTCTCGGAGACTGCAGTGTTAAACAGTCCACATTTTGTAATCGGCTACATTGCACTTTGACCGTGTTTGCTGTCTTCTCCCACTTTCGGTTTCTCAGTCTGGTTCAATCTGGTTTTCCCCTGGTATTTACTGTGCTCACTGCCCCTCCCTGGTGCTTGTCTCTGTTGGAAAGTCCCTGAAGTGAGTGCGAAGCTGTTGATCAAATTGGCATCCACACAGCATTCACATACAAAGACGCTGCACAGCCCGGGGATTATGTGGAGCTGTGTCAATTATCTTTTCTATCTATTTCAGAAACCCCTTCCCCTCCCCCATTTCTGAAGAAGGGTCCAGACCCGAAACGTCAGCTTTCCTGCTCCTCTGATGCTGCTTGGCCTGCTGTGTTCATCCAGTTCTACACCTTGTTATCTCTTTTCTACAGATATGCTAGCTGAGCAGCAGTATAATCACAACAAGGGCTGGCACTCAATCTAGTGATACCATCATGGGGCTGTTATACATTCCAGTCATAAGGCCATAAAATACAGGAACAGAATTAGGCCATTTGGCCCATCAGGTGTGCTCCACCCTTCGATCATGGCTGATATATTTGTCAACCTATTCTGCTGCTTATTCTCCATAACCATTGATTCCCTTACTAATGAAGAACCTATCTTTCTCTCTCTTAAATACACTCAGTGACATGGCCTCCACAACTCTCTGCAGCAATGAGTTCCACAGATTCACCAACCTCTGGCTGAAGAAAGTCCTCCCCATCTCCGTTCTAAACAGCAGTCCATTCACTCTGAGGCTGCTCTCGGGTTCAAGTCTCTCCAACTAGTGGAAACATCTCCACTCTATCCAGACCTCTCAGTGTTCTGTAAGCTTCAATCTGTCCTCCCCTCATCCCTCTAAACTCCATTGGGTACAGACAGAGTCCTGAATCGCTCCTTCTTTCCTGCAATCATTGTTGTAAACCTCCTCTAGCCCCCTCCAATGCTAGCACTTCCTTCCTTAAATGCAGGGCCCAAAACTGCTCACAATATTCCAAATGCAGACTGACCAGAGCCTTATACAACCTCAGCAGTAAATCTCTGCTCCTGTATTCTAGCCCTCTTGAAATAAATATTAACATTGTATTTGTTAACTTCCTAACTGCCAACTGAACCTAAATGTTAATTTGAAGAAAATCCCAAGTCCCCTTACGCTTCAGATTTCCGAAGCCTTTCTCATTTAAGAAATAGTCTCTGCCTCTATTCTTCCCACCACAGTGCATAGCCTCACACTTGTGTTGACCTACTGGTATTATTGCTGGACTGTTCAAAAGAAGAGACCCAGATACTGTTCTGGGGACCCAGGTTTGAATCCTGCCATGGCAGATGGTGGAATTTGAATTCAATAAAATGTCTGGAATTAAGAGTCTAATGATGACCGTGAATCCATTGCCAATTGTTGGGAAAACCCACCTAGTTCACTGATGTCCTTGAAGGAAGGAAACTGCCATCCTTACCTGGTCTGGCCTACCTGTGACTCCAGACCCACAGCAGTGTGGTTGACTCTTAACTGGAGTCTGGGCAATTAGGGATGGGCAATAAATGCTGCCTGGCCTGGCCAGCAATGCCTGCAATGTGTGAATGAATAAAAAAAACTTTCCCACATTGTATTCCATCTGCCACTGCTTTACCCTCTCTCCTCGCCTGTCCAAGTCCTTCAGCAGCCTCCCCGCTTCCTCAACACTACCTGTCCCTGTATCCATCTTTGTATATCACCAAATGTAGCTACAATGCCATCAGTTCGCTCATCCAAATTAATAATATAATGACGTGAATAATTGTGAACTCAACACTAACTCCTGTGGAACTCCACCAGTCACCTGCAGACATCCTGAAAAAGATCCCTTTATCCCCATTCCCTGCCTTCTGCCAGGCAGCCAATCCTCTATCCATACCTGTACCTTGCCTCTAACACCATGAGCTCATATCTTATTTAGCAGCTTCCTGTGTGACACCTTATCAAAGGCCTTCTGGAAATCCAAATAGATCATTTCCACTCGCTCTCCTTTGTCTAATTTCCTTGTTACCTGCTCAAGAAATTCTAACATGTTTGTTATTCATGGTGTCCTTTTGATGAAGCCATGCTGATTCAGCCCAGTTTTACCACGCACTTCCAAGTGCTCAGCAATCTCATCTTTTCTAATGGATTCTAAAACCTCACCAATGACTAAAGTCAGGCTAACTGACCTATAGTTTCCTGTCTTCTGCCTCCCTTCCTTCTTAGGCAGGGGTGTTACATTTGCCCATTTTCTAGTCCTCTGGAACCCTCCTTGACTCCAGTGATTTCTGAAAGATCACTGACAATGCCTCTAAAATCTCCTTAACTATCTCCTTCAGAACTCTGGGTGGAGTGTATCCAGTCAGGGTGCTTTATCAGAACTTTCAGATTCCTAATTAAAGAGATAGCAGATGAACTGAATAGACATTTTGAAGTGAAATGCATGAAAACAGACAACACTGGAGAAACTCAGCAGGTCCGGCAAACATTTCAATTCCAAGATGACTCTTCCTCCATATTTTCTTCCTATTTTGTACCTGTTTTCACAACACAAGACACAAATAACATCATAAATATCACTGTAAATCAAAAATAGGAGGGAACAGGATCAAAATGTGGGAAAATGTGCAATTATCCATTTTGGCAGGAAGAGTAAATAGGAGGTACAGTATGTAAACGGTGAGAGATTGCAGCATTTTGGGATGTAGGGAGATCGGGATGTCGTTGTGCTGAAGCATTGAATGTTGGTGTGTAGGTCTAGTACGAAAGCGCATAGAATGTAATCACTTACTGTGAAGGGAAATGAATACAAAAGTATTCCTGTGGATTATGCTCCAAATAGACAGGGCACTGGGGACACCACTTCTGGAATACTGTACACAATATGGCTCACTTTATTAAGGGAGGAATGTATATACATTGAAAGTAGTTCAGACAGGATATGGTAGCTTTGGAGAAAGTACAAGGTAGGTTTACAAGACAATACCTGAACTTCAGGGAGCAGAGTTATAAGCAGAGGTTATACAGGATGGGCCCAGCGCTGACGCATGGCTGTTGCCGGGGAGGTGAGTTTGCATCACCCTGCAGCATCTTTGTCCAGCACAGTTTTATGGAGGCGGCAGTGGAGATGAGTTTGGGCCCAGTCCGAGACCCAAAGACTCGGCAGTGGCTGTATTGGTGAGGTAGGCCTGGAGATAACTCATGGCTGCGGCAGAGTTGAGTGCGGGATCTGGCAGCATTGGTGGCAGCTGCATTGGCGAGGTCCAGTGAGGACTCATGGTGGTGGCAGTGTTGGTGGAGATGAGATGGTACTAGAGAGTGGCAACTCTTGTTTGGGCAGCCAAATGAGGAGACTCGTGGCTGGCCCCTCCAGGCCAATGGCTGTACACTTAACAAGCAGGTCTGTAAAGTTGGACTTCAATTCTTTTTTTTTCTTCTGCCTTTATATTCTAGATTTTGGTTTATTTTTCTGTGTTTTAGGATGGGGCCAGTGAATGGCGACACTATACAACGTTCTTCACTATACTTTGTAATAAGATACACGTGACAATAAATAAATTAAATCAAATTAGGCTTGTTTTTTCCAGTATTTAGAAATTTAAGAGGTGATCTGACGAAAGTCTTCAAGATATTAACAGGAAAAAATAGGTTAGATAAAACAGGTCTGATAAATTTCCATTGGTAGGGGATTCTCAAACTAGAGGGCACAGTCTGATATTTAGGGCGGGACTGTTCAGGAGAGATGTTAGGAAGCATTTCTACACACAAAAGGGTGGGAGAGGTTTGGAACTCTCTTCCACAAATGGCAGTGGATCAGCTGTTGATTTTAAATCTGGGACCGATGGGGATATGGCCAAAGGCAGGTATGTTGAGCTAGGCCACAGGTCAGCCATAATCTCATTGAATGGGAAACAGGTTAAGGGGCTGAATGGCCTACTCATTTTCCAGTGTCCCTAGAAATGTCACCAGACAAATACCTGGAATGGGTGGGTTGTCTTATGACAAAAGGTTAGACAGGATAGACTTGTATCCGCTGGAGTTTCTAAGTGTAAGGGGCAACCTGTTGGGAACATGTAAGATTTTGTGGATCTGGAGAAAGTAGATGCAGGGAGGATATTCCCACTTACGGGAGAATCTAGAAATAGGGAGCCACTGTTTAAAAATAAGTACTTGCCCATTCAAAACATAGATAAGGCAAAATTTTCCATCTGAGGGCCATGCATGTTTAGAACTCTCTTCCTGAAACAGTGGTGGGAGCAAAGTTCTTGAATATGTCCATTGAGTATGAAGCCAGTAGGAAAAATATTCTTCTTGAGTAAGGGATGAAAGGTAGGGAGTAGGTAGGAATGCAAATTTCAGGTTCAGCTGTGATCTTATTCAACGACAGAGCAGGTTTGAGGGGCAGAATAGTCTTCGGTTGGGAAGGTCAGAAATCAGACGACAAAGAAGCCAACCCCTATGGACAAGCTGTGTGCATACACAGGATCTGCTCAGATGAGAAGGAACATGATGGACACCTAAAAAAACCATAACCTGGTGTTGTCTGATTTATAACCTTGTCCACCCCTGTCCAACACTGACACCTCCAAATTCTCTTGGGAACAGATGTATATTTTTGGAATTTGAAAGCTGGAACATAGACATTTCTGCATCGAAGAGGATTTATTATGCGATGTCCCAGTAACTGCAAAGTCAAAAGATTAAGAAGCACTGTGAATTATTTGCCATTTACTGACAAATGAGGTGATATTATGTAAAGAGGCCCCAGTGCTTTTAGATTGTGATAACGGCTCAGATTTCATGACTTAATTGCTAAAGTTCTCTGGACAGAAGACCTAAAATATATGCTGCCTTTGCCTAGCAACAGCCTCTGATAGAAAGTGTCTTTTTTTGAAGAAAAATCATTCCAGACTTGAAATATTAACTCTGTTTCTCTCATAGAATCATTGAATCATACAGGACAGAAAAAGCCCTTCAGCCCATCATTTCAGTATTGCCAAAAATAAACTACTACCAATGCTAGTACCACTTTTCTGCACTAGGCCCATAGCCTTGAATGTCATGGCACTTCAAGTACTCATCTAAGAATGTTTTAGAGGTTTACCACCTCACCTACCCTCCCAGGCAGTGCATTCCATTCCCTCAACATGCTCTGGGTGCAAATTATTTTTTCTGCAATCCCAACTAAACCTCTGCCTTTCTCTTTAAAATTACTCCCCCTTGTTATTGACCTTTCGACTAAGGGAAACAGCTGCTTTCTATCCACCCTGTCCATGCCCTTCATAATCTTTTACACCTGTCAGGTTTGCTGTCAGCCTTCTTTGCTCCAAAGAAAACAACCAGAGCTTATCCAGCCTTTCTTCATAGCTAACCTACTCCATCCCAGGCAACATCCTGGCAAATCTCCTCTGCACCCTCTCCAGTACAATCACATCCTTCCTGTAGTGCAGTGACCAGAATGCCACACAGTATTCCAGCTGTAGCCTAACTAAAATAAAATTAAGAAATATGGATGCAGAACACCAGTTTTGATGAAGCATCATTGGATTTGAAACGTTAACTCTGCTTTCTTCCCACACATGCTGAGTTTTTCCAGCAACTTCTGTTTTTGTTTTGTGGCCTAACCAAAATTCTGACACTCCAACATAACCTCCCTACTCCTATAATCCATGTCCTGACTGATAAAGACAACAGTCCCATATACCTACTTAACTACCCTATTAAGTCTGTCCTACCTCAACGATTTTTCGTTTAAAAAAAAGGACAAAGTACACCTCTTAAAGCCATAGTATTGATACAAAAATGTTAGCTTGCAGACGACACAAAGGTGGTTGACAGTGAGGAGGAAGGTAATAGGTTACAGGAGATAAATAATTGGTCAGATTGGCAGAGACAAGAACCCAAAATCCCTTTCTTCCTCAGCTTCCTGGTGTCCTACTATTCATTGAGTACTCCCTTGTCTTGCTCCTTCTTCCAAGATGCCACAGTCACATTTTGCAGGGTTAAGTTTCATCTGCCACTGATCTGCCGATCTGACCAATCATTTATCTCCTGTAACCTATTACCTTCCTCCTCACTGTCAACCATCTTTGTATAATCTGCAAACTAACTTATTTTTGTGACGATACTATGGCTTTAAGACGTGTACTTTGTCCTTTTTTTTAACAAAGAATCGTTGAGACAGAGCAGTCTGCTCAAAGCCAATAAACTAAACAGCTTGGAACAATAGAAGCAGCCTGGAAGAGTGTGGTCAGAGCTGCTAGAATTGTATGTGAGACAATCTATTTTACTGAATTTGCCTTTTCCAAGGCTGTGTTTATGGGATGTTACTATATTGGAACAGTTAATGTTTAGCAGTTAAATAATCTATTAATGTGTTAAGTTATCCAATAGAGTTAAGTTATTCCAATTCTTTCACTTGTTGTATTTTAACTATAGCGTATGAATAAAGTATGTTTTGCTTCAAGTCTGGTAGTCTGATCAATGAACTGCATCCAGAACATACTGCCTAGCACTTGCCTTTAAAATGAGAAAAGGTTAGGGTCTAGACTATCTTCTTAATATATTTTGAAGGGGTCTGGTCTGGTCCATAACATCAGCACCCCCCTCCCCACCCCCAGTCATCATTTATGCATATCACAAACAATAATGGACCCGGCATTGGTCCCTGTGGTATACCGCTGCACACAGGGCTCCAGTTACACAAACAGATCTCTACCACCACCCTCTGTATCCAATCACTAAGCCAATTTTGGATCCATCTTGCTAAGTTGCTGTAAGCTTTTACCTTCTTTATCAGTCCCCCATGTGGGACTTTGCTGAAATCTATATAAACTATATCAACTGCCCTACCCTCATCTACATCTTGGTCACCTCCTCGGAAAATTCCACCAAATTTGTTGGCATGACCTCCCTCTGACAAAGCCCCATGCTGACTCTCCCTGATCAAACCTTGCCTCTCTAAATGGAGATTAATTTTCTCCTTCACTATTTTCCCCAATAGTTTCCCTAACACTGATGTTAGTCTCACCGGTCTATAGTTCCCTGGTCTATCTGTACGACCCTTCTTGTAAAGAGGAACTATATTAGCCATTCTCCAGCCCTCCAGCACCTCTCCTGTAAACAGAGAGGAATTAAAAATTTGGGTCAGGGCCATAGACCTCTCGCCACAGATGTTACCAGACTTGTTGAGTTTCTACATCAATTTCTGTGTTTGTATCAGATTTTCATTCTGTGTTTTGTTTTATTTAGATAGTTTATTAGTTGATTTTCATTTTCTAAAATTCACTAGATTTTGGAAAGTCCCAATCGATTATAAGATAGCACATTTGTGTCCTTTATTCAGGTAAAGGAGGGACACAGAAAGCAGGAAACTACAGGCCAGTCAGCTTACATCTGACATGGGGAAATGTTCAAACTTATTATTAAAGACCTGCTGTGGATAAAGGTGAACTAGTGGATGAACTGTACTTAGATTTTCAGAAGGCATTTGATATGAAGCCACATCAAAGGTTATTGAAAAAAATAATAGATCATGGTGCAGGCAGTAACAGATTGGCCTGGTAGAAGATTGGCTGCCTGACATGAATCAGCAGGTAGGAATAAATGGGCCACTGTTAAGTTAGCAAGGTGTAATAACTGGTGTGCCACATGAAGCAGCGCTGTGCCCTCAACTATTTACAAACAATAGAAATTACTTGGAAGGTATCGTAACAAAATATAATGATGCTACAATGATGGGTAATTTATTAAGTTGTGAAAAAGACATAAGGAGGCTACAGTGGGACTGCATTGGTTACGTGACTGGGCAACATAACAGAAAATGTACAAATTCCATTTTGGCAGAACAAAATACAAAAAGAAGCGCTTTGTCCAAATGGTGAAATGTTGCCCAGCTTTGCGATGTAGACAGATCAGGTTTTCCTCGTACATGACTCACAAAGTTACATTATGCAGGCAAGGCAAGTAGTGAGATAAGCACAGTTACTCACAGGGGAATTGAAAATAAAATAGGTTTGGTTTCTGTCATACAAGGTAATGCTAAGACCATATTTGGAGTACTGTGCACAGTATTGTTCACCTTATTTCAAGAGAGATGTGAATATACTGAGAGTGAGCCAGCTATTCAAGATGGTGGCTCCAGGCTGGCTGCATTCTTTCTTTTCCTTCTCTCTCCTTGTCTTTTTTTAATCTTCTTCTGGACTTCTGGAGAGAGACACAGCCATGGCAATGGCATCGCTCTTCATGTAGCAGCAGATGTGGGTCCTGAGTGGTGCCAGCTGGAGGTTGGTGTGTGGAAGCAGCTGTGGGCCTCGGCCCAACGTGGTTAGAGTGGGTCCGACGTTTTGGTGAGGGAGGTGCCTGGCATGTGCGGCATTCAGAGCAGGAATCCCAAAGTTTCCTGCATAGTGGGCCAAAGTGGAGGAGACTGAGCCCTATTTTTCCGCTTAATACTAGGAAAGACCGTCAAGTTAACTTTTAACTTTATTTCTTTATTTTTCTACTTATACTAATAACAATAGTAATGATTTACTTGTAATTTTGTTTCTTTTGTATTACTACTTGTACCTAAGTTTTGTACCTAGGTACCTTTGTACGTAAGATGATGCCATGTTTGGTGACATTGTACACTTTTCACTGCACTCCTGTACTTCTGGAATGGAGTAGATGTGACAATAAAGCTTACATCTTAAAATATTGGAAGCAATTCAGATCAAGGTTTACTAAACTCAACACCAATTAATTTAAAGGAGTAAGTCATGGCAGGAGAGTTCAAAGTTGTGGTGTGCTCCTCCTGCTCTCAGGATCTGAAATCTGTATTGAAGGTTCCTCACAGAATCGGCAGCATCTAGAGGCTGGTCAGCCTGTCACCTTCACTACTGCAGAAAGTGGTTTTGGACAAAGCATCATGTGTTTTTAAGAAGGAGCTCTTGTGGCTAAAAAGAATATGGGGGGGGGAGGGGTGGGGCGGTGGTGGGAGTGGAGCATTGATTTGAATGATCAACCATGATCATATTGAAGGCAGAACAGGCTTGAGGTGCCAAATTGCCCATTCCGGTTCCTATCTTCAATGTTTCTGTGGAATTAATAGGAAGTGGTGGACAGGTTGGGCTTGTATCTTGTGGAGTTTAGAAAAGTGAGACAACTTTCAAAAGTGAGACAACTTTCCTGAAACACTGTAAGAACCTGAAGGGATTTGACAGGGCGGGGTGTGGAGAGGGTGTTTCCTCTTCTGGGAGAATCTCTGGCTCAGATAACAGACCATTCATTTAAGACAGAGATAAGGTGAAAACTTGTCTCATTAAAGGCCCTGTGTCTTTAGAACTCTCTTCTTCAAAAGGTGGTGGAAGCAACATTGCTGAATCTTTACAAGGCCATGGTGAATAGATTCTTGATTAATAAGGGAGTGAAAGGTTATGAGGGAAGGCAGGACCAAAGACTAATCAGATCAGCCATGATCTTATTGAATGGTGGAATAGGCTTAAGGAGCGGAATGGCCAACTCCAATTTGTCTATATGTGTGTCCTTCCTCCCTCTCTATTCATATCTCATTCTGATTTTATAAACCTCAAGTAAATCTCCCATTAGTCTCCTCTGGTCTAATGTTAATCTTCCCTCATTGTTAACATTCTCCTGTCTTGACACCATCCTCTTTCAATCTCCCAGTCCAGTGTGATCGCCACCTTGCTGAGTATGATGAGAAATGTATTCTTCACCCAGTGTATCATCTTAATGGTTGTCCGCACTGTCTGTAAGATCTTCACACCCTCCTGAAGTGGGAGGGTCCAGAATAGAGCACAGTCCTTCAGACTGGGACAAAACAATATTTTGTAAATGTTCAGCAGGACTTCCTGGTTTTTGCAATGTCTGTCTCACATTATAAAGTATAAACTCAGTTTCTCAGAGTGTAGACTGTCGAGGGTGGTCTAATCAAGGTGTCTGTAATGTTCACTTGGATTCAATTGGGTAGAGATGGACACAGTATTTTCACACCCAGGGGTGTAGAAATTAATCACTCTCTCCCCTCAGGAGACTGAGCACGCTGGGACAGAGGGAGATTGGATATCTGAGTGGGAATAATTTTTATTAGGTTAGGGTCTCAGGGGACTTTGAATAAAGATGGGTAAGTGTTGCAGATACATTGAGCAGCCAGCTCGAATGTTCCTAATGTTCCCCTCCTGGTCATGTTCTGCATCAAATCACTTTCAGTTTCTCCTTTGATTCTGAAAACCTGCTGCAGTTTATTCTCCCTGGTAACCGATGGTGTGCATTTACAGTATCTCTCTGATTGGGTGGTTCACTGTAATTTTCAAATTTATTTTGAGACAGACTCAACCTGTCCAGGAATGTTCTACCCGGAAACTGCTAACTCACATACTGTTCCTATTCTCATTGGCTCGGGGTAAGCAGTGCCCAATCAGTAAGGAGGGATTTGATGTTAATTTCACCAGTTCTGTGTCAGAGCATACTCAGACAGATCCAGAGCTTGAGACTATTAAGATCTCTCCAGTACAAGATCATCTGTTCCAAAAGCAGTGACTACAGACCATTCCTCAAACTCCGAGAGGGCAGACAACAATGTTAAGACTCATACTACTCGGCCTCCTGTGTGGAGGGGCATCTGCAGGTGGGTAATGGGCACAGAGAGGTCTCAGTGCCAGCCTGGGTATTGGAGCATTAACCCCTGGTCAGAGAAGGTCTCAGTGCCAGCCTGGGTTTTGGAGCATTAACTCTTGGTCAGAGAGGTCTCAGTGCCAGGCTCTGTATTGGGCATTAATCCTCAGTTAGTGGGTAATGGGCACAGAGAGGGTCTCAGTGAGGAAGGAGACCAACAATCAGAACTGGCCAGGGGAAAGATGGAACTGGGATCAGGGGCTAGTGAGAGAGACTGGGAGATGGTGTGGGTGACTGAAGTCTAGAGTGATGAGGCTGGAGGAAGAAAGAGATGGTGTGTGTAAGGGTCTTAGGTTAGGGTGACGAGATGTAGAAAGAGAGATGTTCGGATCAGCACGTTGAGACTGGAGAGAGGAGAACACAGCAGAGGTTCATCCCCTCCAGTCAGTTCCATCAATGACCAATTAGATGACAGATGATGTGCCCCTCATTCCCCAAGTTTGCTCGATCTGCTGTGACCCTTTCACTGAACACAGCTGTCTATAGATAGAGGAACAGAGGTCACAGACTGATCACCGATCATTGCCCAGAAACACTAACTCTGTTTCTCTCCACAGAGATTGACAAAGCTGCTGGGGATTTCCAGCACTTTCAGTTTGGATTCAGATTTCCAGAATCCACAGTATCTTGTTTTTGTAAAAGTCTATGTCTCTCTGTATGAATAACTGCAATTATTGCCCAATATCTGCAGCTTTATGAGGAGAGTGTTCTCTGGATTTTCGCTCCCCTTTTGTGTGAGAAACTGTTTCCTGGTTTCCCTCCTGAACAGTAAAGGTTTCATGTTCAGATTATGTCACTGGTTTGTGATTCTCCCAGCAGGGGGAGCGGTTTCTCTGGATCTGAAATCTCTGTCGAAGGTCCCTCAGAATTGTTATAAAGTTGACACTGAGCCACAAGAGGAGATAAAGAAATAAACAAAAACCAGATCAAAGAGCGCAGTTCCATGGACGGTGTGAAAGGAGGAAGGTGAGGTGTAGAGATGGAGAGGTTTAGGGCAGGAATTCCAGAGGCTGGGGCCTTGACAGCTGAAGGTGCGACCAGTAAAATGGGAGATGCTGAAGAGGTACGTTGGATGGTTGTGGGTGTGTAAGAGATGATAGAGATTGGGAGGGGAAACATCACGGAGGCATTTAAAATCAAGGATCAGAAATATGAAATATAGATGTTCCTTGATGGGGAGCCAGTGAGCAGGGGTTGGGCGGGAATTCAGACTGGATTTTGGGGCAAATTCGAGGGTAGAACATAAGATTCCCATCAGGAGCCCATTGGAATAGTTGTCTCGAGAATGAAGGTTTGAGCAGCAGATGGAGCTGAGATGGGGTAAAGTTGAGTTGGAGTGACACATTCAGTTGTTCACAACTTCAGATTTGGAATATGGTATAATTTATATTGTAAACACTTCAATGTAGCAACCCTTAATCTTCTAAATGAAAAGAATACAGATCACGTTAAAATAATCTCGTCTCCGAATTTAACTGTTTAATCTCCTGGCACATCATGGTGACTGTATGCTGCATTCCCTCCCAGGCTAATATATTCTTACCAATGTGCAGTGTCCAGAACTGAACACAGTTCTACAGCTGAAGTCTAAAAAGGGGCTGTACAGATGGAATGTAACTCCATCCCCTTGTATTCTAGCCCTGGAGATAAATAATACCATTTTATTAGGACAGTGTTCTCAACCTTTTCATTATCAAGGCACACTTCACAAACAGTTCTCTGGTACGCACACTTATTTCAGCTGAATTGGTTGCTCATAAATGTCACATTTACTCATATTTATTCTGGTTATGACTTACAAGAGAGGTTTGCAACATCGTGCATGCAGCAAGCTAAAGAAGGATCAAATACATTAATAACAAAAACAGAAAAATTGCTGGAAACGTTCAGAAAGTCTGGCAGCATCTGTGAACAGAAATCAGCGTTAATATTTTGGATCTGGTGACCCTTCCTCAGAATTCAAATACATTAATGTTTCAAATCCACTGGAAAATATGCACTGTCATGATAGTGAGCACAGACGTATTTTCAAATTCTGCTCAACTCGGTGATTTCAAACTATTCATGATTTTAAACCTATTTCACACACTGCGATCGCTTGAAGGGGTCTGAATTTCACAGGGGTCATTTCATATTTGTAATAATATTTTTGAAAGCATGATTTTTATTAAATAATTATATTCACTTACAGAATGTGGGTGTGTCTGACTGGGCTAGCTTAGTAAACCACATTGGTGTGGGTGTGAGGTCACTTGTAGATCAGGTAAGGATGGTAGATTTCCTGAGAATTGATTCGTGGTTGTTGTTCAACTCTTAATTCCAGATTCTATGGATTTGTACCCAGATCCCCAGAACATTACGAGAATCTCTGGATGAATAGTCCAGTGATAACTGAATTGAATTGGATTAACTTTATTGTAACATGTAGTCAAATGACTACGTGAGAAGTTGATAAGTCACCACTTACAGCACCACCTTGGGTACAAAGGTAGTTGAGTAAAGATTCTTCACTTACAGATTAGTTACAGTGTAAGAGTGTGAACAACAGACGGCACCATCTTAGGTACAGTGTCCCAAGCTACAATTCTTAGGCACAGAAGTGAAGAAAACAAAGGTACAATACAGCTGTACACAGTATAACCATAGGTCACAAAAACAAGAGGCAAACTTAAAATGCCAACATCAGAGTCTCTCTCGGGGGGTTATCTGCAGCAGATCAGCACAGGGGTCTTCACATACTCTGACAGCTGGCTTCCACCACACTCCACACCGGGCCACTGATCGCTGGCAACCCTGCTTCAGGCCACAGGTCTGTGTACGCGGTCTCAGGGTTTAGTTACAGGGCC
>NC_063366.1:915341-916491 GCF_021869965.1 Rhincodon typus
GTTTGGGAGATTGGTGTTTGGGGGGGTGTTTCCCGGCGGGTTCACTCCCTGATCTCTCTCTGTCTCTGTGTGTTTCAGGGTCTCACAGTCTCCGGTATTTTCACACCTGGATCACCCCCCTCCCGGGAATACCGGAGTTTATGGTGGTCGGTTATGTGGATGAGAAACTGTTTGATTACTATGACAGTGAGATCCGGAGGGACATCCCCCGGCAGCGCTGGGCAGAGGAGAATCTGGGAGCGGATTATTGGGAGCGGCAGACACAGACCGCCCGGGGCTGGGAGCCGTGGGGAAAGACCAACATCCAGACCGCCCTGGAGAGGACCAACCAGACCGGGGGTAAGTGAGAGGGGGATCCGCGGGGATCGGGCCCGGGGGGGCTGTGATTGGCCGCCCCCTGTGCGATCCCTGCCTGTGATTGGCCGCCCCCTGTGCGATCCCTCCCTGTGATTGGCCGCCCCCTGTGCGATCCCTCCCTGTGATTGGCTCTCTCTCTCTGTGACCCACAGGGATCCACACCATCCAGATGATGTACGGCTGTGAGCTCCGGGATGACGGCAGCACCGGGGGGTTTAACCAGCACGGCTGGGATAACAGCGACTTCATCAGCTTCGACAAGAAGGACATGGTGTGGGTGACCCCCCTCAGCTGGGGGGAGATCACCAAAAACAAGTGGGACCGGGATCCGGCACTCAACCAGCAGCTAAAGGGTTACCTGGAGGGAACCTGTATCGAGTGGCTGAAAAAATACCTTAAATATGGAGAGAGAGAACTGAGACCAGGTGAGTGCGACACACAGTAACTCACTGAGAGACACAGATACACTGCATTAAACAGAGACAGACAGGCCAAGGGGGGACAGGGAAACACCATACACAAGGCAATCAGACAGTCAGACAGGCAGAAACACTGAGAGGCAGGCAGGCAGAAACACTGAGAGGCAGGCAGACAGACAGACAGACAGACAGAAACACTGAGAGGCAGGCAGACAGACAGACAGAAACACTGAGAGGCAGGCAGGCAGACAGGCAGACAGGCAGACAGAAACTCAGATAGGCAGGCAGACAGAAACACTGAGAGGCAGACAGGCAGGCAGAAACACTGAGAGGCAGGCAGGCAGGCAGGCAGACAGACAGAAACACTGAGAGGC
>NC_063366.1:916591-922518 GCF_021869965.1 Rhincodon typus
TGAGCGAGTCAGGCCGAGAAACAGACAGGCGGAGAGAGTGAGCGAGTCAGGCCGAGAAACAGAGAGGCGGAGAGAGTGAGCGAGTCAGGCCGAGAAACAGAGAGGCGGAGAGAGTGAGCGAGTCAGGCCGAGAAACAGAGAGGCGGAGAGAGTGAGCGTGTCAGGCCGAGAAACAGAGAGGCGGAGAGAGTGAGCGAGTCAGGCCGAGAAACAGACAGGCGGAGAGAGTGAGCGAGTGAAAGGGAGGGAAGCACAGAGGAAAGGAGAAAACGAGAGTGTTTCATGATAGGAATGAGATTGTGAAGTGGAGTGAGAGATTGTGAGTGTAGGAGAGAGAGTGGAGGAGTTTGTGAGTGTGAGAGAAGATGATTGGGGCACCAGACAGGTTTTGTGGTGGGGGTGTGGAGTGAGAGATGGAGTGTGTTCGATGGGCATGGCATTGGGGGGAGTTTTATCGAGGGAATGAGACAGTGAGGGCAGGGCGTGAACACTGGGGGTGGGGGGCGTGTTAGGGTGAGACAGTGAGTAGGGGAGGAGAGACTGAGGTTGGGCATTGCTGGGAGTGTTTTGGTGGGTGGGGGGTACTGGGGGTGAGAGCCGCTGTGTGAAGTCTCTGTCTCTGTCTCCCCTCCCCATCTAACCTCACTCCCTCACTCTCTCTCTCTGTCCCAGTCAAACCCTCTGTGACGTTTACCTCTGTGGGGGGTAATAAACAGCTCTCCTGTGTCGCCACTGGGTTCTACCCTCATTCCATTGACGTGAGTCTGTTCCGAGATGGTGTGAAGATCGATGAGACAGAATCCACTGGAGTCCGACCCAATCACGATGGATCCTACCAGATCCACAGATGGACGGAGTTTGACCCGAATTCCCAGGCCAAGTACTCCTGTGTGGTGGATCACGACGGATTGGGGCAGAAGCTGGTTGTGTTTTATGGTAAGGATCTCCCTCAATGTGTGAGGATACAGTGTGTTTCCAGGAGGCTGTCCCCATCCCAATCCAAATCCAGTACGGTGTTTTGGAAAATGTAGGGGTTCATGGACTCTCAGGGTAGCATCGACAGCCATGTTTCTGGTACTGAGACTGGCTCTACTGTAATGAGGGGTACGTCAGGTTCCAAGTGAACGATTGTGATCGGGGACCCTCTATTCAGAGGCACAGACAGGTATTTCTGCAGCCAACAGCAAAACATGAGAATGGTGTGTTGCCTCCCTGGTGCCAGGATCAAGGATATCTCAGATGGTGCAGACTATTGTCAAAGAGGAAAGGGAACAGCAGCAGGTCGTTGTAAACATTGGAACTAACAACATCGAATGAGGGAAGGACAAGATGCTGAGGAGAGAACATAGGAAGTTTGACAGAAATTTAAAATGTAGATCATTGAAGGTAGTAATATCTGGATTACTCCCGGTGCCACAAGCTTGTGAGAGAAGGAATAGGTGGATCGAACAGATGAATGTGTGGCTGAGGAGCTGGTGCAGAGTATAGGGATTTATGGATCATTGGAATCTCTCGTGGGGTCGAAGTGACCTGTATAAGAAGGACAGGTTGCACCTGATTTGGAAGGGGGCTGAAGGGAGATTTGCTAGAGCAGCTCGGGAGGATTTAAACTAGTAAGTTGGTGGGTGGGGGGATCCCAGGGAGAAAGGAGATCAGTCTGAGACTGGTGCATTTGGAAAAAGGAGCAAGTCAAACAGTCAGGGCAGGCAGGAACAAATCAGAGAATGAGGTAGGACTGATAAATTAAACTGAATTTATTTCAATGCAAGGGGCCTAACAGGTAAGGCAGGTAAACTCCGGGCATGGTTGGAAACATGAGACTGGGATAACATAGCAATTACAGAGACGTGGGTCAGCGATGAACAGGACTGGCAGCATAATATTCCAGGGTATAGATGCTATGGGAAGGATACAAAATGGGGGGGGGGAGGGGGGAACATGCACACAGGAGGGGGAGTGGCATTTTTTGGTAAGGAATAGCATTACAGCTGTACTTAGGGTAGATATTCCTGGGAGTACATACAGGGAAGTTAGTTGGGTGGAACTGAGAAATAAGAAAGGGATAATCACTATATTGGGATTGTACAATGGACCCCTGAATAATCAGTGGGAAATTGAGAAACAAAATTGGAGTGAAGGCAGATTGAATGTGGATGTGTCCGTGTGGGGTCTCTCGTTATCTCCCTGCAGAGGTAGGACCCTAAAGGCGCACACTGTCCCATTCTGGGCACAGAGCTGGTTCACTAGAGATTGTATTTGTTCCTGGCACTTTGAATGCTCCATATTAAGGCCTTGCTGTGCGTTGCAGGCTGGGAAAACTTTACAGCTGCTTGAAGCTCCCAGCACTGTTGTTCCAACTTGTCAGTGTATGCTGAGGCTGGCCTCCTGGTCCCCAATGGTCCACTTCTCACTAAAATAGGCTCCTTCGAATTGTGACGAACTGTCCCACATGAGTCAGGTTTTCCTGCTCTTTAACTACAGGTTGTAACTTTTCCAATTCGTCACGAGTGATTTCTAATCACTCCCACAGCGACCTTAATCCCAGCTGGTCACCTGCAGTAATCTCCGAGGCTGCATGCCGCACTATTGCTGTGGTTATCCTGGTGCCTATTGTTCCTAATTTCTTATGTGTTTCTTGCCGTATGCCTTGGCCTATGGACCCCATGGTCTGGGGTCAGTCTGGCTGCTGCAGAATTCTGTCCATTTGGGCCATTTTTTAAGAAAAGGTATTGTCTGAGAGTGTCCTCCCATATCAGACAATGGAATATTTGTCCCAATTTGGTAGCAAGCATGTTATTGCTGGGTCCTTTACTGGGTTTCTCTTCCGTGTTATGGGAAGTGGCTGTAGTTGGGATAAGGCTTTAGCTAAATTCTTGTTACAGCTTCTTGAAGTCTTGGATGTGTGGAACTAGAGCACAGTGACCCTTTCTAACTGTATACTGAGATAGGTCTTTAACCCCTTCTCGTTGCCTGACTGTAGAGTTTCCCATGCCTGTGTGTTAAGCCTATCCCTGGGTTTCTGACCCACTCTCTGCCAGGTACTGTTTAAAACACCTAGCAGTCGTTTTGATCGGGACAGTAGAGTAGGTAGGGCTGCCAACGTCTCTGCCCCTTTTAAACAGAAAAGTAAAGTTTCCTCGAACCTTTGGAACTCCAAGGTCTGTCAACTCTGTTGAACTCAAAATAAAGTCCCTTTGACCCCTGTCCCTACCAGACACTTCTGGGGTAGGGACAGGGCTTGAAATACAGAGTAAACTTTCCCCTACTTATTCAAACTCAAAGTAAACTAAAAATCATATCCAGTCAGCTCGGTCCCCATCGAACACGCCCAGGACAGGGACAACAAGAGTTTACAATTCAGAGGGAAATCTCTTCTACTCATTGGAACTGAAAGTAAGTAAAATAAAGCTCCCCTCACACTGACCCCATCAAACATTTCTGGGACAGGGACAACAGGAGGTTAAAATAAAAGCTTCCTTGGTTTGTTCACAGAGTCCAAAATGTCCCCAAGGTTTCTACAGACGAGACAAACATCTATCTCCCTCCAGGCTGCCTTCCTCTGTACCCCATCACCCTTTTCCAGCTCATACTTTCCTCACTTTGGCAATAGGCCTCCTGGAAGGTGGGCCAATTTCTAGTCAGCTGCCTGTATCCTCAGTTACTCACTTGAATCCTGGCTTTCACGTGGGATATTTATCTTGTTAATAACAGCTCCGCCTGAATTGTGAGGATATCAGGCTGATGGGTACAACTTCAGAGGACCTGGTGGTCACTTCTTAACAAAGACCACCCCAGGATGCCAAATATTGTCTCGTTCCTCCTTAAACAGCTCTGACCTGAATGTTATGAATGAATTTGCCCAGGTGTCCCACAGTAGTGAAGCAGTCAAATCAATATGAACAGAAGCCAGTACCAATGCAAAACAGTCTCAACTTTATCAGGTACAAAGTTACAATAATCTTTAATAGTAAGCATATTTTCTCTAATCCAATTTGGCTTCTTAAGCTTTACAACACTTCCCGGTCTCTTGTAGATGTATGCAGTTGCTCTCTCTCTGGCTTTGTGTCTACAGAGCTGCCTTCTTCCTTTCTGGCTGCAGTGTCTGGTCTGTGGGTTTTGTGACTTCAGAGTTTTACTTGGCCTACGTACCCAGCATCCCTTGCTATTTGGTCAAGTCAGCAATCAATCAGTGTTTTAGCAGCCAGGAGGCTGCTACAGTGTGTCCCTGTCCGCCTGTGTTCTGTGTTGGATTGCTGACGTTTTGTTGGTTTATTTTTTTTCAGAACCAAAGACCAGCTCCATGCTCCTGGTTATAATCTGTGCTGTCGTTGTCCTCGTGGTGATTATTGCGGCCATCGCTGGGGTTGTCTGGTACAAAAAGAAAGGTAGGAGTTTGGGTGAGAATGGGCAGGTACGTGCTGTGGGAGGGGACTCTGGGTGTGGGGAGAGATTGGGGAGTTGTGTTGGAGAGTGAGGGGGTAAGGTTGAATGGGAATGGGCTGGCAATGCGGATGGAGAAGTGTCGACGTCAGGGTCCAGTGGGAGGAGAGCAGGAAGTTGGATATTTGGAAACTTTCAGTAACAGGAGAACTTAAAAGATGTGAAATAATTAAATAGAGAGAGTAAAATCTGAAAGTGAGAGTGTAATGTTAGAGTAGGAGGACAGATTAGAAACTGTGAATCAAATGAGCTTTCTTCACACAACCATGTGGAGTGTGGGGAACAAATTGTACAGATTGAAAGATGAGTGTGGAGGATAGGAGACGGTATACAGGGCTGCTCGATCTAGACCAGGGGTGACATCTACTCAGTAATGGTCATGAGAGAGGCGTAGCCTTGGTGATTAATGATGATGACAATGTAGTAATAAGAGAGGGTAATTGAGAGGTGAATGGCCAGTGGAGATTTTATGGGTAGAATGAAAAAATCAAGAAGGATTTCAGACGCTCAAGAGGGTGGGGGGATGTTGGACAGGCCCCGGAGGGGGGGGGGGGGGGGGAGCCAGTGTTGTGAACTGGTCCCCTCTTACCCCTCTGTACTCAGCTGTCAGTAAGAGGTGACTGGCTGGGAGTAAACAGACTCATCTCCTCTCCTAACTGTGGGGGTGTGGTCACTAACTGAGCTTTCTTTGTTTTACAGCAGGCCAGAAGACTGGCTACAATCCAGCAAAAAGTAAGTTTACCCCAATCACTTTGTTATTGAACGAAAGAGGAGGCAATGTTCTTCATTCTGTGTGTGAAATGAGCCCTTCATTACACTGTCTTCATTTCTGACTGATTCTCCTGCTGTCTCCATGTGTTTGTATATGTCAGACTGTGTCAAACCCCCTTTATCTGTCTGTCTATCTATCTCCCCTGTCCATGTTGACCCCACCTCCCACCATGTGAACCTGTCTGTGTTCCCTGATGGTAAACAATTTTTGAAAAGGTGTTTCTTTCCATTAACAGCTTCTGATAAAGGGGACTCCTCTTCAGCCTCCTCTGCCACTGCTTAAAGGTAGGAATCTTTCTGGGAGTAGACGCTGCTGGGGAGAGGGAGGTTACTGTACGATCCCTGGGTGGAATCTGAGCCCAATGTCTGCTTCTCCCACTCACTCTCTGACTGTGTGTTCAACAACAGCTCACACAATTCCCCACTGAGCTTCGAGACTGTCCTCCTGGAGGTGCTGACCCTGGAGATATTGTGGGTTATGGTGGAGAGCTGGATGTGTTGGGGGAATCAGATCTTGGAGCATCTCACCCAGGACGTGGCCTCCTGTTGGCTGCTCCTTTTAATGTCCCTGGGCTTTCCTGCTGCCATCCCTGCGAGCCAGTCTGACTGGGATTCAGAGAGGGAGGGGGCTGCTGGGTTTGGGCTGGTGTTGGGGGAGGGGGCTGCTGCGTCTGGGCTGGTGTTGGGGGAGGGGGCTGCTGGGTCTGGGCTGGTGT
>NC_063366.1:922618-927921 GCF_021869965.1 Rhincodon typus
GGGTCTGGGCTGGTGTTGGGGGAGGGGGCTGCTGGGTCTGGGCTGGTACTGGGGGAGGGTCTGCTGGGTCTGGGCTGGTGTTGACGGAGGGGTCTGCTGGGTTTGGGCTGGTACTGGGGGAGGGGGCTGGTAGTGGGGAAGGGGGCTGCTGGGTCTGGGCTGGTGTTGAGGGAGGGGGCTGCTGGGTTTGGGCTGGTGTTGAGGGAGGGGGCTGGTAGTGGGGGAGGGGGCTGCCGGGTGTGGGCTGGTGTTGGGGGGGGGGGCTGCGGGGTGGGGGCGGGTGTTGAGGGGGGGGGCTGCCGGAGCTTGGGCAGGGGTTTGGGGTAAGGCAGCAGAGCACGTGAATAGGATAGTTAAGAAGGCATATGGGACACTTCCTTCCATCAGTCGTTGCAAGGAGGTAATGTTGGAGTTGTACAGAAGCATAGGTCAGGTCACAGCTGGGGTACTGTGTGCAGGCCTAGTCACCTCACTACAGGAAGGAAGTGACAGCACTAGAGGGGGCACAGATGTTGCCTGGGACGGAGAAATTGATCTATAAGGAGAGAGTAAATAGACTTGGATTGTTTTCTTTAGAGCAGAGAAGACTGGGAGGGGTGATGTGATTGAGGTGTATAAGATTATGAGGGACATTGACAGGGTAAATAGAAAGCAGGTGTTTCCCTTGGCTGAGGGATCAGGCGTGAGAAGGCATAGTTTTTGAGTAAGGAGCAGGAGATTCAGGAAGGATTTGGGGAAAAAAATCATTTCACTCAGTGGGTGGTGGGAATCTGGAATGCACTGCAAGGCAGTGGAGGCTGGAAGCCTTAAAACCTTTAAAATATCAAACATCCAAGGATATGGGACAAGTGCAGGAAATTGGGATTTGCACACTTTTAGTGGTAGTTATATCAGTACAGACTCAATGGGCCATTTCTGCTCTGTATAAATCTGTGGTGTTTGAGGAGGTGGAGGGTCTGATGGGTTTGCTGGTTTGGGGGGTGGTAAGGGTGATATCTGATGGAGTTTATTGCCCCTGGGAGGCTCTGTTGGGTTTTCTCTCTGTCTCTAACCTGTGGCCTCACTCTGTAACCATCTCCTTTGTTTCTCCTCCGCAGCAGCTTCTCATGTCCCACACACGTTGCTTGAAATCCCAGGAATAAGGTGGCGAAAGGAATTGATGAAGAATTGGGGAATTTGGGGGCGGGGGGTGGTTTACATGAATAAAAGAGTGAGAGAATCTTGATTATAAATTTGTTCGCTCTATTTAGCAAACCTGCTGATTTAAGCTTTGATTTGCATTGATCTCTGTACTGACTGTGGGATGCAGCTTCATTTAGTCACTTCAATCTGGGGCGTGTTTTCACTGTTGTATTGTAACACGTAAAGCTCTTTCGTTATCACTGGGCTGAAGGGAAGGGACTCTACAGGAGAATGACCCTGAGCTCCAGCTCACTCACGTTCTGGCTGCAATGTCAGATACAATTCTGGTTCTGGAGGTTCACGTCCACTCAATCCAACCAGCCCTTCATGGGCCAGTCCCCCAGACGGTGGAGGGGGGGAGCCTGATTCCCGAGACCTTCAATCCCAGTCAATGGGGGGCTATAGCTGATAGGGACTGCTTTGTGTAATTGTTCAGGGTCAGAGGGAAGTGTTTGATTATTTGGGGGTCGGGGGGAGGGGAAGATGATCAGATTTATTATTTTTTGACAATGGGCGAAGGGAGAAGCTTCGTTATACGTTATATCTCCATCTGCAATACTATGATTCCTAAATTTAAACAATAAATTGGATTTGGACTCCACACCGTGTCTGTGTTAGTGTTGTATCTCAGGGTGAGGAGAATTACAATCTATAACAGGGAAAATCCCAGATATCCAATCACTGTGTCTCTGCTTCCCACAAGTTTGCAGTAAACTTTAATTTGTAGAAACTCCGGCCTTTATCCCTCTGATTTCCCTGTGTGCTGTGGACTGTTTTCTTCCATATGTTCTTTTTCCAACGTGCTGCGTTATGCCCAGCTCAGCTTCAGTCTGAGCAGAATCCAGGATGGTATGTTGCCCTCCCTGAGCAGAACAAACAAACATCGGAGTTTGACTCTACTGACAGTCCCAACGAACCCAAGGCATTTCTTACTTATGCAAGATACTATTTACATATGTTTGAGGCACTGGGAGGGTCTGATTACTGAATGGAGCCCAATTTCACTTTGACAGGGTGACCTCAGATGGTGTTCCTTCCCTACTGCACCTTGGTAACGGATGCTCCAGGTTTTAAGTGTCTTTTAGCACATAGTCCTGAACCTCGGAATGTGCCAGTTTGCAACACTTGGTCAAGGTCTAATCCTTACTCTGGAAGACCAACAAGTTTCGGGCAGACCACAGAGCATCTTTGACTGCATTGATAGTCCTCCAGGCACAGTTGATGGTTGTCTCTTTGTACATCCCAGGGAACAGACCGTAGAGCACAGTCCTGTGCTACGGAGCTGCTTGGGATGAACCTCAACAAAAACCATTGCACCTTTCTCCAAACCTCCTTCACAAAGGCACATTCCAATACAACTCACCTGGTAAGATGTTGCTTCCAGGAGTTTTACTCTAAGGACTAGGGGCCTTGGTCAGCTCATCCAGACAGCGCCTGGTCTAGCCTCTCCCACGTGTTGTTGTCTAACATCTCCATGATAAAGAACAGGAATGTCTGGAAGGCCCCGCTGTCTGTGGGCTTTGTGTCATAGTCTGGCACAAAAGGATTTGCTGATCCTTAGGATGTCAGACTGATGTTCCCGAGCCGCCATCTTCCTTCAGGCTGCTGAGCACAGAGCCCTCCCTGTGCACCTTCTGGAAGAAGGAACACAAGTTTGCCTCATCCTGCTTCACGGTGCCAACCCTGCACTGGAAGTTTATCCGTTGTAATTGTACCCACCTCTACCACTTCCTGTGCTGGCATATTCCTGGAACTTTATTCTGTATCTAACCAGGTTCTGTCACTCCCGGGAGTATTTCCAACTTTAAGGAACTGAACTGAACAATATGAATACACACTTGATTGAAATCCTATCAATTTGATAAAATTACTAACATTGATTTTAGTGAAATTTGAACTTACCATGTGAACACACTATTGTTTAGCAATTCGTGAGCCTGGTTGTAATCTGATCCTTGTAGCTATGTTCAAATTAACCTGTTCAGGGATGTGGTAACACACCTCTGGAGCAGATGGGACTTGAACTCAGACTACCTGACTCGCAGATGGAGCACAGATAGTGACACTATATAAACTGCCTGATTGTATCTGTACATTTGGACAGCATGAGGAAGCTGAATGGAACCTGGAGGGTGAGACTTTCCCCAGAGATTACTGATGTAGCACAAGCACTAAGTTCCCATTGGGTCTTAGTGCATCACTGTTATTTAAAAAGAGAGATTGCTCTGTGTTCAATGTTAGAATCAAAGACAGTTCCCTATGTTTGGAAGCAATAGGACTTTTGGGAATTATTCAGCTGATTTTTGATCATTAGGCTGTGTTAGTTCAGACCAGGATGGTCTGGGAGTTTTGAGGGGGGGAGGGGAATGTGCCCAGAATTCCAGGTCGAATACTCAGCGCTGAGGGAAATTGGAGCCAGAGGTATTGGCAGTGAGAGCTCATAATACATCATTGAATTCAGAGCCCCTCATTCCCCCCAATCTGATCCCTTCATTCATCCCCAATCCCAATCAGACCTCTCACCCCCACATCCCAACCTGACCCCCTCATTCCAGCCAATCCAGCCCCCCACCCCGATTACACCCAATTATAATCCGACTTTCTTGTTCCCTGCAAATTGTAATCTAACACCCTTATCCCCCAATCTCAATCCGACCTTGTTTATTTCTCCCCAATCCCAATCTGACACCCACGTTCCCCCAAATCCTAATGTGACACACCCATTCTCCCCAATCCCAATCTGACCCCCTCATTCCCTCCAATCCCAATCCGACCCTCTCATTCCCCCCCAATCCCAATCCGACCCTCTCATTCACCCCCAATCCCACTCCGAGCCCCTCATTCCCCCATCTCAATTTGACCCCCCTGTCCTGGTGTGACCCCCAGTTTTGCATTGTGAAAATGCAATGGTATGATGCCATTATTCCAGTATCATCCTCTGTCCTGATGTAATCTGGTATGATCTCCTGTTCCACTTTGATCCAGTGTTACACCCTTTGTCATGGTGTGCTCTGACTTGATTCATTGTTATGGTGTCATCTGTTGTAACCCAGTGTGATAACCTGTCCCGGTATGAACCCTATCCTGGTGTGATCTGTTCTGATCCATTGTGATCCATTCTGGGTGGTGCTGGCATTGTCTTGGATCTGAAGTTACTTTCGGAGCTGGAGCTGAGGAAGTGAGGCGCGGAGATGGCGCTGATGGAGATGTGCAGCATTCAGGACTGGAATTGGAACGATCTCCCTCTTGGACAGAGCAGCATGCTTCTCAGCCCAGGGCAGCAGCTTGGTAAAAACCGATTAAACTGCAGATGCTGGAAATCTGGAACAAAACCAGAAATTGCTGGAAAAGCTCAGCAGGTCTGGCAGCATCTGTGGAGAGAAATCAGAGTTAACATTATGGGTCAGGTGACCCTTCCTCAGAACGGATGGTAGCTAGGGAATTGTTGACTTTTATGCAGAAGATAGGGTCGGGGTAAGGAGTAAATGATAGATCTTAGGGCTCTCTGTTTCTTCTTCGAGCAAAGACCTGAACCACTACCCTCCTCCACTTGGCTGAGCTCGTCCTCACCTTCAACAACTTCTCTGTTAACTCCTCTCATTTTCTTCAGGTCAGAGGGGTGGCTGGGTACCCGCATGGGCCCTGGTTATGCCTGTCTCTTCGTGGGGTACATGGAACATTCCTTGTTCCAATCCAATTCCAGCCCCCACCCACAACTCTTCCTCCAATATATCAATGATATCATCGATGGTGCTTCCCTCTCTCGTCCAGAATTGGAAAACTTCAACAATTTCGCCTCCAATTTCCACCCTACCCTCACTTTCACCTGGTCTATCTCTGACTCCTCCCCTCCCTTCCTCGACATTTCTGTTTCCATTTCTAGGGATAGACTGGCCACTAATATCCACTATAAACCCACTGACTCCCACAGCTACCTGGACTATACATCCTCACACCCTGCTTCCTCCATCCCATTCTCTCAGTTCTTCCATCTCCATCGCATATGTTCAGATGAGGCCAACTTCAACAAGGGACCCTCCAAAATGTCCACCTTCTTCCTCAACCAAGAATTCTCCACCTATCCTCTCCTCTATCCACCTTCCACTCTCTCCCTATTTATT
>NC_063366.1:928421-940026 GCF_021869965.1 Rhincodon typus
ATGAGGATTTGGATGAGCATTTGGCACATTAAGTCTAATTTGCCATTCAATGAGATCGTGGCTGATCTGATCATTCGTAACTCCACCTTGCTGCCTTTTCCGATAACCCTCAATTCCCTTGCTGATTAAAAATCTGTCTGAGTATTGAATATATTTTATGAGCCAGCCTCAACAGCCCTCCGTGGTAATGAATTCCACAGATTAACTCCCTTCTGAGTGAAGAAATTCCTCCTCATCTCTGTCTAAAATGTGTGATCCCTTATTTTGAGAATATACGCTCCAATCCTAAACACCCCCACAAAGGAAACGACCTTTCCATGTCACACAAGCCAATCTTCCATCCGTTGACTCCATCCCTTGTTGCTTTTGTGCACTTCCTGTGCAGCCATAGCCATGTATGCCTCACTCTGTCTAAACACCTTATGACATATTTGTCCCTGTATGTTATGATATGCCTGTACTGCACAGCAAACAAAACTTTTCACTGTACATGTGACAACAATAAATCAAATCAAAGATAGTAAGAACTGCCGATGCTGGAGTCTGACATAACACAGTGTAGAGCTGGAAGAGCACAGCAGGCCAGGCAGCATCAGAGGAGCAGGAAAGCTGATGTTTTGGGTCGGGACCCTTCCTGTAGATGGTGGACAGGTGCTGGGAGTCAGGAGGTGAGTTACTTGCTGCAGTAATCTTAGCCTCTGCTCTGCTGTTGTAGCTATTGCATTTACGTGGTGAGTCCAGTTAAGTTTCTGATCAATGATAACCCGTGTTAATGTTAATAATCAGGGCTTCAGTGATAATGACATCATTGAATGTGATGGAGAAATGGTTAGATTGTCTTTTATTGGAGATTTGATTGGATTTGATTTGATTTATTACTGTCACGTGTACCAAGGAACAGTGAAAAGTGTAATCTTATGTGCTTTATAGGCAAATCATACTATACAAGCGCATCAGGGTAACAGAACAGAGTGCAGGGTACAGGATTACAGCTGCTAAAATGGTGCAGAGAGAGATCATTATTAACATTTAAGAGGTCCATTCAAAAAGCTGAGTGGGGCAGGTTAGCTTATGTTGGTTGCTTTCCTGAGGCAGCAGGAAGTATAGATGGAGTCAATGGATGGAAGGCTGTGATGGACTGGGCTGTGTTCACAACACTCTGTAGTTTCTTGCAGTCTTGGGAAGAACAGTTGCCATACCACACTGTGATGCATCCAGATAAGATGGTTTCTATGGTGCCTGTATACAAACTGGTAAGAGTCTTTATGTACATACCAAACTTCCTTAGCTTCCTGAGGAAGTAGAGGTGGGAAATAGAAGGATACTGATTGAGTAGCGGAAAAAGTTTTTAGTTTAGAAATGCATCATGAGTTGGCGCAGTCTTGGTGGGCTGAAGGGTCTGTTCTTGTGTCGTACTGTTCTTTGTACTTTTTACTCTGAGGAACTTCTACAAAAATGTCCTGAAGTTGAGATGACTGACCTCTAACAACCACAACTATCTTCCTATGTGCAGGTATGACTTCAATATTTTCGTGTATAATTCTTCTATGTTCCAATGAGTCCAGGCCCAATTTACTCAATCTCTCCTCATAAGACATTTTCTCTATAGCTGGGATCAGCTGAATGAACCTTCTCTGGAGTGCTTCTAATGTCAGTGTATCTTTCCTTAGAAAAGGGACCCAAAAACTGTTCACAGTATTCCAGCTGTGGCCTGATTAGTGCCTTGTATAATTTTAGCAAAAACCTCCCTATCTTTATACCCCATTCCCTTTGAAATAAGGGCCAATATTCCATTTGCCTTTCCTATTGCCGGCAGAAATTGGATGTTGGTTTTTTGTGATTCATGGATAAGATCTCCCAAGTCCTCTGTTCTGCAGCTTTTTCTGGTCTTTTCCCATTTAAGTAATGTTCAGCTACTCTATTCTTCCTGTCAAAGTGCATAACCTCCCACTTTATATTCCATCCTCCCATTTTCTGACATTATATTCTGTCTACCAAGTTTTACCCATGCGCTTAACCTGTCCATTTCCACTGCAGACTCTTTGCGTCATCCTTATACTGGCTTTCCAACCTATTTTTCTGTCATCTGCAAACATGGCTAAAGTACATTCAATCCCTCATCCAAGTTGTTGATATATATTAAAAATAATTGTGGTCTTAGCACTAATCCCTTGACACTCCACTAGTTACAGGTTGCCATTCTGAAAATGCTCCCCTTAAGCCAACTCTCTGTCTTCAATTAATTAGCCAGTCCTCTGTGCCTGTGAATATGCAACCCCCAACACCATCAGCTCTTATCTTATTAAGTAGCCTTATGTGTGGTACTCTTTTTCGGAAATCCGAATATGTTACATTCATTGATTCTTCTTTACCTATCCTGGTTGTTACCTCCTCAAAAAAATCCAATAAATTTGTCAGGCATGATTTCCCCTTCATGAAGCCATTCTGACCCTGCTTGATTATATATTGAGTTTTTCTAATGCTTTGATATTACATCCTTCACAATACTGTGACAATACTCTGGCTTTAAGAGGTGTATTTTGTCCTGGGTTTTTTTGAAGAAAGGTTTTAAGACAGAGGTACAAAGCTGTTGAATGCCCATAAAGTAAATATCTTGCTGCTTGGCCTGCTGTGTTCATCCAGCTCTGCACCTTGTTATCTTGTGAGGCTTGGTGTTTTTTTTCGAGTTGGAACAATAGAAGCAGCATGAATGGGAGGGTCAAGCTCCTGCAGTATCAGGAATTTCAGTTTTAGTTTTCAGTTGCAGTTGCTGGGACTTGCAGCTGGGTGGAAGCTGCAGCACATCTTCCCTGCTACTCTCTCTCTCTCTTAGAATTTTCTCTTGGCTTTTTTTCCCTCCTAGACTAGACAATTGCATGTGAGGCAATCTATTTTACTGAATTTGCCTTTAGCCAAGGGTGTGTTTATGCAATGTTATTATACTGGAACTGTTAGTGCTTAGTAGTTAAATAACCTCCTATTCTGTTTAGTTTTCCAACAGAGTTAAATTATTCCAATTTCTTCTTTCTTTCGAAAACAAAAAATGCTGGAAATCACAGCAGGTCAAGCAACATCCACGGAGAGCGAGCAAGCTAATGTTTCAAGTCTAGATTACTTCATCAGCTCTGATATAGTGTAAAATTAAAGTGGGTTTTGGTTCAAATCTGGTAGTTGGACCAAGTGAATTGCATCTGGAATGCAACACCTGACACTTGCCTTTAAAATAAGAAAAAGTTAGGGCCTAGGTTACCCTCTTAATATATTTTGAGGGGGTTTGGTCTGGTCCACGACAATACTCTAACATTTGAGAAAGTGGCTAAATAAATGAAGTGGCTGGTGACCATGTGGGTATTGTTGATCCAAACAAAGTTGGTAGGTAGAACGAGTGAGATATTTGCATTGCTATTGGAGAAGGTGTCTCTGAGTATGAGAAGGTGAAGAAAGCCATCTTTACTGCATATGAGCTAGTGCCAGAAGCCTGTAGAAAACATTTCAGGAATCTGAGGAGGGACCTCGATCAAATATATATTGAATTTGAAAGGATCAAACAAAGTAATTTTGACAGGTGGATTAGGTGAAAATAGATCAAACATATGGTGCTCTTATGGAGAAAATTATTTTAGAGAATTTCAAAAATTCACTTCCTGAGATAGTGAGAACTCATGTGGAAGAGCAGAGAGTTAAAATGGCAAGATTATCAGATGAAATGGCTGATGATTATGACTTGGTTGATAAATCAAAGTTTGGCGTCTGACATCAATTTCAATCCATGAGGGATAGAAATTGGGGAAAAGAGAATTCCTCAGGTACTAAGGGAATAGGAGATCTCATTGAAGATAATAAAGATAGCTTACCACATGGTAAAAAGGAAACCCATCTGGGGAAAGAGAAGTAAAAAAGCTCAGGTGTTTAAAGTAGACCACATGAAGTCACAGTGTTAATAGTTCAGAAAAAGCACTGGGAAGACGGATTTGGGAAAACAGGATAAGCCAGTGAATTTTGTTAAGGTGGTAAAGGACTGTTCAGTGCAGACTAAAAAGCTGCACCCTGGTCAGGGGTTGGTTGGTTGAGAAGGAAGTGTTAGATCTTCTTAAACCATTTACTTATGAGGGCAAAGTTTACTCGCAATGCCAGGAGGAGCAGGTAAAGAAATTATAATTTTAAGAGATACGGGAGCATGTCCATCTTGGGAAAAAAACCAAAAGAACTGTGGATGTTGTAAATCAGGAACAAAAACAAAGTTGCTGAAAAAGCTCAGCGAGTTAACGTTTCGGGCCTGGTGACCCTTCCTCATCTTTGATGTTGAGTGATGAGGAGATATGTCATTCAGAAGGAGTATTGCCAGGAAATGTGGTAATATGTGGAATTCATGGTGAAACGAGAAAGTGCTCCGATATGTAAAGTGAGGTTGGAGTGTGCGGTGAAAAGTGGAGAAGTGGTGGTAAGAGTACTGAAGGAACTCTCAGCTCCAGGAATACAATTTATCCTTGGTAATGACATAGCTGGATCATAGGTAGGTGTGCTGCCTTTTTTTTCTTTATTCATTCATGGGATGAGGGCATCACTGGTAGGCAGCATTTATTGCCCATCCCTAATTGCCCAGAGGCCAGTTAAGCGTCAACCACATTGCTTCTGTAATTGAAAAGCCAATGGAAGATCAGGCAACTGAAGTATTACAGGAAGTATATCCTGGGATTTATCCTGACTGTGTGATAACAAGGTCATAAAGCCATAGGTTGAAGCAGGAGGAGAAATCAAAGAATAAAGACAAGGAGATTGACGTACAATTATCAGGGACCATGTTTGATTGAATAGTTGAGAGAAAACAAGAATAGGTGGCAGACAAAGTGAATGTTTTTAGTTCTGCGAAATTAACTGAATCACAAAAGAAAGATAAAAAACTGAAGCATTGTATCAAAAAGCTTACACAGAAGAAGAATCTGAGTGTATCCCGATTGTTATTGTCTTAAAAATAATGTCTTGTCGAGGAAATGGAGAACATCACACATTCAGGTAGATGAGAAATGGGCAGAAGTTCAACAAGCTGTATTACTGGTGGGTTATAGAAAGGAGGTGTTGCGGGTAGCACATGAATTACCAGTAGGAGGTCATTTAGGAATAAGGAAAACTCAAGCCAAAATACAGAAACATTTTTACTGGCCTGGACTGCATAGGGATGAGGTTGAATTTTGCTGGCTATGTAATTGGAAAACCTCAGCAGTGATAAAACCAGCACCTTTAATATTCATTCCTGCTTTTGAGGAGCCATTTACAAGGGTCTTAATTGATTGCATAGGACTCCTACCTAAAACAATAAGTTGGAAGCAGTATTTGTTCACCATAATGGATGTGTCTGCTTGATTTCCAGAGGCCATTTGTTATGCTGTATCACGGTTAAAAGGATTGTAGAAGAGTTACTCAAACTTTTCCACTAGATAGGGATGATCCCTAGAGATGCAATCAGATCAAGGGTCAAATTTTACATCAAAATTATTCAGGAAAGTTATGGATAGGTTGGGAATAAAATCTACAGCGTACAATCTAGAATCGCAGGGAGCAGTAGAAAGGTGGCATCAAACCTGAAAGACCATGTTGAGGGCTTATAGTCAAGACTATCCAGAGGATTGGGATAAAGGAATTCCTTTTGAATCCTTTACAATTAGGGATGTACCAAATGAATCAACCAAGTTCAGTTTTTGGGCATGAGGTGAGAGGACCACTGAAATTAATTAAGGACAAATTGGTGAGTCAGAATTCAGAGACCACATATTTGGACTGTGTCAAATGTTAGGGAAAGATTAAAAAGACAGCATTTAAAGGTAGCACAGCATGTCATGAAAGAGGAAGCAGTCAAGAAATTAAAAATTTCAAATTTTGCTAATGGAGATAAAGTGTTAGTGTTACTTCTAGTAATAGGTGAATCTTTAAAAGCAAGGTTTAGTGGACCTTATTAAATCGAAAGAAGATTTTGTGAGGTGAATTATTTGATAAGAAACCCAGACAGAGAGAAATCTCAGCATGTATCATGTGAATGTGCTCAAAAGGCAATTTGTTAGGGAAGGGAAGCAAACGGAGAATGTGTTACTCATTACAACACAGAGTAAGAACCAAATTCAGAGGATTCTGAATTGAACATTCCTCAAATTAAATTAGACAATGAGGAACTTCTCAAAAATTGAGATAAATAATGAATTATCTTCCAGAGGAAAATCAAAATGCCTTGAAATTGTTATTACCATCGCATGGGGAAATATGTGGGATTAAGCTGGGAAGTACTAATCTAATAATGCTTGATTTAGATATAGGAAATGTTATTCCAATTAGGCAATATTCTTATAGATGTAACCCTCTAAGTTGGGACTGGTTTCAAAAAGAGACTGAATACATGCTCAAAGACAACATAATAGAAGTGAATTGCAGCGACTGAAGTTCACTCATTGTAGTGGTGACAAAACCAGATGGTACTCAATGAATATGGCTATATTGAGAATATGGAAGAAGCAACTTAAATTTCTAAGTTGGACTTACTCAGACGATACTGACTGGTATCTTTATCCGAAGGAGCAAAGATAATTTCGGCTCTCGTGACTCCAACTGGACTGTACCAATTTAAAGTTATGCCATTTGGTATGAAAAATGTGTCAGCCACATTCCAAAGACTAACCAATAAAGTTATTTCTGGGTTACCCAATTATGTGCTGTACATCGATGACCTGGTGATATTTAGTCACATATGGAAGGAACACATACAGCATTTATTGGAATTATTTGATCAATTTTGGGAGGCAGGCTTGGTGATAAACCTAGCTATGAGTGAATTCGCAAGATCCCAAGTCATGTTCCTGGGCCATGTTATCAGATGTGGACAGGTGGCCCCACGGAATGTGAAAACAAAGGTTATTGGGGAGTTTCCCATACCATCGATGAGGAGAGCAGTATTACAATTGCTGAGATAGAGTGGGTTTAATTGGACATTTGCAACAAATTTTAGCAGTGTTGTTGCTCCACTGACTGACTTATTGAAGAAGTGCAGAAAATTTCAATGGACGGCACATTGTCCAAAGGCATTTGGCAGCGCGAAAGCTGTGTTAACCATTGCCCCAGTGTTAGCCACACCTAATTATGCAACACCATTCAAGGTGGCTATCAATGCAATTGGGTGTTGGTGCTGCACTCTTGCAAGAAGACAACAAGAGAATAGAAAGACCTATTGGGTATTTTTACAGGAAATTGAATAATCATCAACAGAAATATTCCACGATTGAGAAGCAGACGTTGATCTTGGTGGTGGTGTTATAATATTTCAACATTTATATTGCCTGTAATGTGTCTGAGACAATTGTATATGTTGATCATAACCCATTAAAGTTTATGGAAAAAATTAAAGATAAAAATTCCAGACTGTTTAGACGGAGCTTATTACTGCAGCCATTCAATTCGAAAATTATACACGTGGCAGGACGAGAGAACATAATTGCCAACGTGTTGTTGCAACTTTGATGAATAAAGATCGGGGCGTTCAGTGGCGGGAATAAACGGACTGAAATGAACTGTAGTAGTGAATGTTTGCATGGTTGGAATCAATGCAACGTATAAGTAATGTAGTATAATAATAGAGTAAGACTAAGAGTTTTTAAAAATGAAGCCATCTTTGTATTTTGATGGCTCGTTTTATTTAAGGGGTGAGGTGAGGTGATGCTGTGGCTTTATGAAGTTGTTTTATCCTTTTTTTAAAGAGGGGTTTTAAGACAGCGGTATCTTGGAAAAGCAGTAAACAGCTTGTGAGGCTTTGGGTTTTTTTTTAAGTTGGAACAATAGAAGCAGCCTGGATGGGTGTGGCCAGCTCTCACAGACCAGGATTTCTAGTTTTTTTTTTAAGTTCTTAGATTTAGTTTTAAGCATTTCCTGTTGGAATCTCAACAGGGTAGAAGCTGCTGCAGTTTAGAAGAAGTAGAAGCTTTTATTTCCTTCTCTCGGTTACAGCTAGAGGCTGGGGTTTCTCTCTGCTGCTGGGTTACCTGTGAGAGAAACCTATTTTTCTGAAGTTTTCTTTCTGCCAAAGGGCCTGTTTATAGGATATTACTATATTAGAACAGTTAATTAGTAATTTTACTCTATCTATTATTCTATTCAGTTTTCCGATAAAGTTATTTTAAGTTCTTCTTTCTTTTGTTGTATTTTAACTATAATGTTTAAATAAATTGTGTTTTGCTTAATGGGGAGTAATTTGACCAATGAATTACACCTGGAACACAGCACTATTTGCCTTCAAATTAAGGAAAAGTTAGGGTCCAGGCTGCCTTGTTAACATACTAAATGATGTGACTGTCTCCTGGAACGCAGGGTCCAGGTAACTCTCCCCGGCCCTGATGTCTCACAGTGTTCGAAGTTCAAATTGCACCTCATCAACTCTGAGGTGCAAGTACCCACGCTTGCTGCAGATGTGGTCACTTTGAACCACAACAGGATCCATCAGCTCCCACATCGTGTAGTTACAACACATCATCTGGCCAGCATCTCTGTTTTATTTACTTAGTTTTTAATTTGATTTTTTTAAAAAATCATTCTAGTCTTTTAGTTTGTAGCCTGTAAATATTTCCCCTATATAAATCAATCTAAAAGTAACCTATAATAGATAGTTCAATTAGCATCTACCACCAACCAATGAACTCATAATTTTGCTATGTTGTCACTCTTGTGCTGGGCCCCTGATCCCGGGCTTCAATTATCCTGTTAAAAACAAAACCTTACAAACTATGAGCAAAAAGCACCTCTTCCTCCCTGCATTGAATTCCCAAACTGCCTCCAAATTTCCTGAACTCACTTGGGCTTTCAATCCTAATGGGATCTCTCCTTCCTGACCATGTGAAGCTTACTGTAAGGCCTCAACCGCTTTCTGCAGTAACGAATCCCACAGGCTCAGCACTCTCTGTGTGAAGACATTTCTCCTCATCTTAGTCCTAAATGGCCTAACCTGTATCTTTAGACTGTGATCCCTTGTTCCTGTCACCCCAAGCATCAGAAACATCCTTCCCATGTTTACCATGTCTAGTTCTGCTAGAATTTTATTAGTTTCCATGATCCACCCTCATTCTTCTAAACTCCAGGAGGAGGAGTGAGCAGACAGGTGGAGATGGAGCCCAGAGAGATAGATAGATAGATAGATAGATAGATAGAAAGATAAGAGAAGCTGACAAAAACAGACAATGAGTACTTTAATCCCCATTATCATCTATCTAGATTCTCTCCTCCCTGGCTTACTATCAACAATCCATCTGTCTGCCTACCCTTTTCTCTCTCCCTCTCTCTCTCTGGGTTCCATCTCAACGAATCTGCTCACTTCTTTCCCCCATCCCTTACTGTCATCAGTATAAATGCTTCCCTCTTCTAGCTATTATCAGTTCTGAAGAAAAGTTACTGAACCTGAAATTTTAATTCTTTTTCTCTCCACATGCTGCCTGACGGGTGAGTTATAGAGTCATAGAGTCCTACAACATGGACACAGGCCCTTCAGCCCAAACAGGTCCATGCTGACCAAAATGTCTATCTACGCTAACCTCATTTCCCTACACTTGGCCCATATCCTTCTAAACCTTTCCTATCCATGTATTCGTCCAAATGGCTTTTAGATGTTGTTAATGTATCCACCTCAACCACTTCTATTAGCAGCTCACTCCATATGAGTACCACCCTCTGTGTAAAAAAGTTACCCCTCAGGTTCCCATGTATTCTTTCTCCTCTTACCTTAAACTGATGCCCTCTAGTCCTCGATTCCCCAACCCTGGGAAAAAAAAGACTAAGTGCATTCACCCTATATATGCATCTCATGAACTTATACACTCCTAGAGGATCCCCCCTCAGTGTCCGATCCTCTAAAGAAAAAAGTCCTAGCTTGCCCAACCTCTCCATACAACTCAGTCCTTTGAGCCCTGGCAACACTTTGTAAATTTCTTCTGCACTCTTTCTAGTTTGCTAACATCCTTCCTATAGCACAGTGACCAAAACTAACAACATTACTCCGAGTGTGACCTCACTAGTGAGTTTCTCCAGCACATTCGGTTTTTGTTTGTTAATTTCAGATCTGCAGCTCTTTGTTTTACTTGACAGATTACTTTGGGAGGTTCTGTTGACTTATGACCTACCCAGCTCCCTAAAATCAGATGCAGGGGCACATCCCTCATCCATAGCAGTGTGAATCATGACTGTTAGCTATGGATTATTCCAGGTTTATGTTCATTCAGTAAACTTCAGTTTTATTGCTTTTAAACAGGACCTGCAGCATTGTGTGCTTATGTTTCAGAGAGAGATCACTTTGTTTAGACCAAAACTAATCCAAATTTGATTCATCAATGAAGCTTTCAGTCTGGGATCTGACTTGTCCCGGAAGAACATCCGTTCCAGCAATCCCTCTAATTTCCTCACTGTCTCCAAGGCCTGCATGCAACAGTGACTTCCTGAATCGGATGTCAATGCCACAACTGGCATGTGCAGCTTCGAGGGAACATTGATCATAACATAGTCTTGTCCCCGGCACCAGGAGGGGCAAAATACCATCCTGTATTCTGCTCAGATTGAAGGCTGAGCTGGGCATAATGTCGTATGTCAGAAAAACAATACACGGAAGAAATCAATCTACAGCACACAGGGAGATCATATGGATAAAGGCTGGAGATTGATCAAATTCATAGAATCATAGAATCCCTACAGTGTGGAAACAGGCCAGTTCACACCGACCCTCCAAAGCACAGCCCACCCATGGCCGATCCACCTAGCGTGCACATCATGGACTATGGGAGGAAACTGGAGCACCTAGAGGAAACCTGTGCAGACATTGGGAAAATGTGCAAACTCCACACAGATAGTCACTGAAGGCTGGAATTAAACCCAGGTCCCTGGTGCTGTGAGGCAGCAGAGCCAACAATTGAACCATTGTGCTACCCTTAAAGTTTAAAAGTTAAAATTTAATTCGAATTAAAGTGTGAAAGATCAGTTTACTGCAAACTTGTGGGAAGCAGAGACACAGTGATTGGATATCTGGGAATTTCCTTGTTATAGATTGTAACTCTCCTCACCCTGAGATACAACACTGACACAGACACGGTGTGGAGTCCAAACCTCATTTATTGTTTAAATTTAGAAATCATAACATTAGAGATAGAGAATTATCTTTTGCAATGTATAACAAAGTCTCCCCTCACCGATCCTCAAAAAATTAATAAATCTGATCATCTTCCCCTCCCTGCCACCCCCAAATAGTCAAACACTTCCCTCTGATCCTGAATGATCGCAGAAAGCAGGCCCTATCATCTATAGCCCCCATTGACTGGGAATGCCAAACTGACCCACTCATTCTCTCCAATCCCAAAATGATCCACTCATTCCCCACTATCCCAATCCGACCCCTTCATTTCCACTCCCCCAACACCAATCTTACCCCCTCATTTCCTCCAATCCCAGTCTGAATCTGACCCCATCATTCCCCTCAACAGTCTGAACCCACATTCCCTCAACCCCAATTTGACCACCTCGTTCCCCTAATCCTAATATGACCCCCTCACTCTCCATCCCAATCTGACCCTCTCATTCCCCCCAAATTGAACCCGAT
>NC_063366.1:940526-954917 GCF_021869965.1 Rhincodon typus
AGCGGTATTCGTTGATGTGTGGGTGGAGGGGGACAAAGGTGAGCCCTTTACTGAGGACTGACCGTTCGTCCTCAGAAAGGGGGAGGTCTGGGGGGATGGTGAAGACTCGGCAGGGCTGGGTGCTGCTGTCTCCTCTGGAGCTGCTGGCTGTGGAGGCAGTGGGCGGAGCGACGTCGGCGTCGGCTGTGGGCGGAGTTGCGCCGGCGGTGGTTGGAGTTGCGTCCGCGTTGGTGATGGGTGGAGCGCCGTGGGCAGAGCGGGGTCGGCGGTGACGGTAGGCGCGTCTTCAGTGTCTGTGGTGTTGGCATTGGAAATGGAGGCGGTGGCAACGGCAGCGATGGCGTTCTCTGTCCCGGAAGTGGGGAACCCGGCGGTGGCGGATGGAACAATCAGTGAGCAGTGTAACGGAGAGTAAATGGGAGTTCGAGGCATTGTTATATAAGTATCAAACACATCGGTGACTGGTGGGATTCTCCATCAATGGTGCACTGTATTGGGTCGATTGGCCATTGATCCAGAGAAAGGATTGGAGCTAGTTCAAAGGTGCCCTGGAAAGCACATAGATAATGAAATAAGGAATAGACCAAAACTGGCTGTTAAGTGCATCCCTCCACGCTTGTCCAAGAACGACGCAGGACTGCAAAATGGATTGGTTTCAAAAGACATAGGCAAAATCCTGTATGATAACATCTACCACAAATTGGTACCTGTGGTATTAGGCATATACAGAACTCAGCTGCCAGAAAGTGCAGATCCTGAAATATCAGGCAATCCTCAAAGACTGAGGAACAGCCTGTTCCCAGTTTTATTCATCAGTTTTATTCAGAAACTGCTCAAATCCAATTGTAGGGACCTGTGGATACGATGTAGTGAATCCTTTGAAGTGTGTGTCAAATGTAGACAGCTAATATAGATTTGAAACTGTTTATTTCAAAGGTCAAATAACTCTAACCCTAATCCTTGGTAGGAGAGACAACCCCTCAAAAAATGAAAGTATGGTATTGACTAAATGTAACCTTTATATTGGAATTGATCTGATGGACTTTATAACAATCTGTAGAATTTGAAATCCTTTCTGATCTTTTTGTTACGGCATACAAAGAAGATAAACTGTCTTGAAAAGTATTTCCATCAGAATCAAACCAGAGGAAAATAAACTGTTTATGAAAGGAATGACTGATTTAATGGAAACTTCACCAATTCAGTTAGGATTTGAGAAATAAGCTCAACACATTAACAATTGAGTCAGAATTCATAGACTGAAAAAAAACAAAACATTTTTCTGAGCAAAATCACAATAAAAAATGTGATGAGGAGGATGGAACCATTGATAACTGACAAATTGAGGAACCAGTCAGGAAATCATGGGAGATGACATTAGTTAATGTCCAACGTCCTTAATTCATATTTAGCTCAGGCCAATCAAAATGTAATTATGTAATTAATTATGCTGGAGGTTATGACTTTGCAAGAATTAATAAACAATGGCTTTTGGTGACAAGAACTCACCTGGTGAGAGAGTTTAAAGTCATCCCACTTATAACCTTGGGCATAGACACTGTATTTTGCCTGCTTGGGCATTTGCCAAAGACCAATAAGAGGGACTGAAAGGTAAAATAGATAGTACAGGCAATAAAAGGGACTGTTACGGATAGAAAGATAGGTTTCCTGGAACAACAAATATGTCTTCACAACATTAAATGCCAGCATGTAATGATAGGTTTGGATAATATAATCACGTAGAGTCATAGAGATATGAGCACATAAGCAAACTCATTGGTCCAGCATGTCCGTGCCAACCAGATATCCCATATAAATCTATTCCCATTTGCCAGCATTTGGCCCACATTCCTCTAAACCCTTCTTATTCATATCCTCATCCAGATGCCTTTTAAATGTGTTAATTGTACCAGCCTCCACTACTTCCTCTGGCAGCTCATTCCATACACACACCATCCTCTGCATGGAAAAGTTACCCCTTGGGACCCTTTTATATCTTTCCCCTCTCATCTTAAACCTCTGCCCTCTATACAGCATAAACAAACAAATCAATGGATCACCAATGGGATCCCCAATATCAGGACTGATTGCAGAAGCAGTAATGCAAAGGTTAGAATGGACAGCGCTCCCTACTATACAACCCAAACTTTGGGTCCGATGTGTAGATGACACCTTGGTGATTATTAAACTTACAAAACTAGAAGAAACCCCCCGACACATAAACAACATCCTCACCGGGATAAATTTCACAAAAGGAGAAGATAACAACATCCGACTACCCTTCCTGGTCACTATGGTAGAACACAAAAACAACGGGGAACTGCAGACCAGCGTATATAGAAAGACCACACATACGGACCAGATACTCAATTACACCAGCAACTAGCCCAATGCCCACAAACGGAGCTGCATCAGGACACTATCTAAATGAGCCACAACACATTGCAGCAACCCGGAACTACGCAAACCGCAACTGGAGCACGAAAACGGAGTCTTCAAAAGGAATGGATATCTGAAAAGCACAATCCGCTGTTACCTCTGAGACAGACCACAAAGAACAAAGAAAATTACAGCACAGGAACAGGCCCTTTGGCCCTTCAATCCTGCGCCGATCCAGATCCTCTATCTAAACCTGTCACCTATTTTCCAAGGATCTGTATCCCTCTGCTCCCTGCCCATTCATGTAACTGTCTAGATACATCTTAAATGACGCTATTGTGCCCGCCTCTACCGCCTCCACTGGCAACGCGTTCCAGGCACCCACCACCCTCTGCGTAAAGAACTTTCCACGCATATCTCCCTTAAACTTTTCCCCTCTCACCTTGAAATCGTGACCCCTAGTAATTGAGTCCCCCCCTCTGGGGAAAAAGCTTCTTGCTATCCACCCTGTCTATACCTCTCATGATTTTGTAGACCTCAAACAGGTCCCCCCTCAACCTCCATCTTTCTAATGTAAATAATCCTAATCTACTCGACCTCTCTTCATAGCTGGTGCCCTCCACACCAGGCAACATCCTGGTGAACCTCCTCTGCACCCTCTCCAAAGCATCCACATCCTTTTGGTAATGTGGCGACCAGAACTGCACACAGTATTCCAAATGTGGTCAAACCAAAGTCCTATACAACTGTAACATGACCTGCCAACTCTTGTACTCAATGTCCCGTCCGATGAATGAAAACATGCCATATGCCTTCTTGACCACTCTATCCACCTGCGTTGCCACCTTCAGGGTACAATGGACTTGAACACCCAGATCTCTCTGTGCATCAATTTTACCCAGAGCTTTTCCATTTACAACAGGAAGAAACAACATGACCAAACTCACTAATCACCCTACTGTACATCAAGCACATTTCAGAGATGACCACAAGACTACCCAGACCCCTAGGTATCAGAGTAACCCACAAACCAACAGCCACCCTGCGACAGCAATTGACAAACGTTAATGATCCCATACCCAAAACCAGCAAAACCGCTGTAATATACAAAATATCATGCAAGGACTGTGAGAAACTCTACATAGGCCCCCAACCCAGAAGAAAGCTGGCAATAAGGATACATGAACACCAGCTAGCTACCAAGAGACACGACCAATTCTCACTTGTCTCACTACACACAGAAAGACACAAATGTGACTGGGACAACACATCCATAATCGCACAAGCCACACAGAGATATACCAGGGAATTCCTGGAGGCCTGGTATTCCAACTGTGACTTCACCAACAAACATATTGAATTAGACTCCGTGTACAAACCACTGAAAAACAGAACCAGAAGTAATACCAACCAACCCAGCAAACCGAGGCATATAACTAACCAGCGGGACAGAACACAGATGCCTCACCAGCGGCACACTGACTATGTTACCCAGTATGGTGATGACACATTTGCAACCAAACAGCGAACATGTCTAAAACCTCATCCACAACCCGAGCTACAGATCTTCTCAAAAACCTATGCCCTCTAGTTTGGACACCCCCACCCCAGGGAAGAGACCTTGCCTATTTATCCTATCCATGCCCCTCATGATTTTATAAACCTCTATAAAGTCACCCCTCAGACTCCGATGCTCCAGGGAAAATAGCCCCAGTCTGTTCAACCTCTCCCTGTAGCTCAAACCCTCCAACCCTGGCAATATCCTTGTAAATTTCTTCTGAACCATTTCAAGTATCACAACATCCTTCCTATAGCAGGGCAACCAGAATTGCATGCAGTATTCCAAAAGTGGCTTCACCAATGTCCTGTATAGCCACAACATGGCCTCCCAACTCCTGTACTCAATGCACTGACCAATAAAGGGAAGCTTTCCAAATGCCTTCTTCACTACACTATCTACCTGCAACTCCACTTTCAAGGAACAATGAACCTGCAGTCCAAGGGCTCTTTGTTCAGCAACAGTCTCCAGGGCATTAAGTGCCCTGATGTGCCTTTCCAAAATGTAGCACCTCACATTTAACTAAATTTAGCTCCACCTGCCACTCCTCGGCCCATTGGCCCACCTGATCAAGATCCCATTGTACTCCAAGGTAACCTTCTTCACTGTCCACTACAGCTCCAATTTTGGTGTCATCTGTAAACTTACAAATCATACCTCCTATGTTCACATCCAAGTCATTTATATAAATGAAAAAAAGCAGTATACACAGCACCGATCCTTGCGGCATGCCACTGGTCACAGGCCTCCAGTTTGAAAAGCAACCCTCCACCACCACTCCCTGACTCCTACCTTCTCCCTGTATTTCATGTGGTCTAACCCTGCTAACCTGTCTACCATGAGGAACCTTGTTGAACACCTTACTGAAGTCCATATAGATCACGTCCACTGCTCTGCCCTCATCAATCCCCTTTGTTACTTCTTCAAAAAAACTCAATCAAGTTAGTGAGACATGATTTCCCATGCACAAAGCCATGCTGACTATCCCTAATCAGTTCTTGCCTTTCCAAATAGATGTAAACCCTGTCCATCAGGATTCCCTCTAACAACTTGCCCATCACAGATGTGAGGCTCACCATTCTATTGTTCCCTGGCTTTTCCTTACCAACTTTCTTAAATAGTGGCACCACATTTGCCAACCTCCAGTCTTCCAGCACCTCACCTTTGGCTATCGACGATGCAGATATCTCAGCAAGGGGCCCAGCAATCTCTTTCCTTGCTTCCTGCAGACTCCTCGGGTACACCTAATCAGGTCCCGGGAATTTATCCATCTTTATGAGTTTTAAGACATCCAGCAATCCTCCTCTGAAATGTGGACATTTTTCAAGATGTTGCTATTTATTTCCCCACGTTTTATATTTTCTATACCCTTCTCCATAAAAACTGATGCAAATTACTCATTTAGTATCTCCCCCATCTCCTGAGTTCCACAAATAGGTTGCCTTGCTGATCTTTAAGGGGCTCTATTGTCTGCCTAGTTACCCTTTAGCTGCTAATGTATTTGTAGAATCCCTTTGGATTCTCCTTAACCCTAGTTGTCAAAGCTATCTCATGTCCCCTTTCTGCACTCCTGATTTCCCTCTTAAGTATACTCACACTCTTCTAGGAATTCACTTGATCCCTGTGTCTGTATTTGACATATGCTTCCTTCTTTCTCTCCTCCACCAAATCCTCAATTTCTCGAGCCATCCAGCATTCCCTACACCTACCAGCCTTGCCCTTCACTCTAGTAGGAACATACTGTCTCTGGATTCTCGTTATCTCATTTTTGAAAGCTTCCCACTTTCCAGCCGTCCCTTTACCTGCAAACTTACGGCCTCAATCAACTTTTGAAAGTTCTTGCCTGCTACTGTCAAAATTGACCTTTTTTGGAGCTGCCTGTTTTTGAGAGACATAAAATGGCCAGAATTTAAAAGCCTGATGTAATTGCCTGTTTTTAACAACACAAAAATGGTCAGACTTTTAAAAAGGCTTGCTTTAGCATAAGTGAAAAAAAATGATGTATTTGAGGAAGTGCCTTTCCAAGACATAAGGGAACATTATCTAAACAACAAGTTACAAGAAACATCCAAGGATGTACATGTTGAACGTTTGTAACGAAACAGAGAAGAAATAATGAAATTGTAACTCAAAAACTTTGAAACATCACTGCAATAAGTAATTAATTCTCGTCTCACAAAGGATGTGTTCAGCTATAAAAACAGAAGCTAAAGTTATCTTGCAGAAATTAGCTGTCTCTTTGAAACTATTTACAATGTTAATAAACTCTAGTTAAAGGTTCTTTAAATAATCACAGAGATAGATTTCAACATATTGCAACTCATGAAAGAGATGCCTGGCATTTCTTGTCTGATTATCAAAAAAAATGTCAACAATAGAAATAATTATAAAAATTATAGTTATTATTAATATTACAAGTTTTTATAAATCAACTTTTTTGTAAATCAACTTTTTTAATAATATAAAGGGGTAATGTGATTTGATGAGAGATAGCCAGTACAATGGACAATAGAATTCAAGCAGTCCTTAGAAATAAACATGACCGAAACAGGACAGCCAGTAACTTTGGAATGCAACATAAAATGCTCCCAATGTCTAGAGATTACAATAATTGTTAAATATCATAAAAAGACTAAGAACCTCGGGCTGACCATGGGAATGTCCATCATTGATCAGGTGTATTACAAGATTGGTCCCACAGAAGGGAAGGGGAGGGTACTGTAACCACGTGGTGTATAATCATTGTAACACAAAATGTATAAAAATACTGCTTTCTGCTGTAACATCAGAGTGTGTCATTGATCTGTCTTCCGATCTGAGCTGAAGATTAAGGAAACGATTGTGTTTTCATGTCAAAGCAGGATACAGGGAAGATCTTTTGGCCCTCTCCCTGCACTATCCGGTTTTTGCTTGAATAAAAGTCCACTGCTTGCCTCTATCCTGTCTGCCACCTGAGCCTTTGTTTCTGTTCGGGGAATCTCACTCTTACAAATTGGCGAGGCAGCCAGGAGCCTCAGCTTGCAGCCAGCATACCCTGGGCCACGATTTGTGTGAGTATATTTATTTACCACCCTTTGAGGTTGCGTGGCACTCGGTGAGTGAGAAGCTTCTATGACTGAGGGCTGAGAAAGCTCTTTTAATTGGAACGACCAGGAGAAGGCAGAATTACAGGTGTGGTAGCAGGGAGTGCCTGGTGCAAAAGCACGTAAAAATAGGTGAGGTGATAAGCCTTGGACTTGAAAGTGCGTGAGAAAAAGTGAGGCAGAGACCCCGGGCCCAAAAGAGAGCTTAATAAGTGGTTGAAAATCCTCAAGCAAGAAAAATAGTAAATAGAAGCAGCAGATACAGTTGGGAGGCAGTCTGGGAGAATGGCAGAAAAGGACTTAAAAAAAACCTTGCTGGGGCCCAGACCAGTCCATTCTACAGAATGTGTTCAAGAAACATAAAACCTTAATTAAGGACATGTCAGAGGGCTTTTGGGATAGTGAGAGAACTGAATCAGAACAGAAAGCTTGGTGGCTTGGTCAAAGAAAGAGAAAGGGACCAAAGGGTTAATCATCATTGTGGCTCTATTTAAGCACAACACTAATAGCACAGAAACAAGCTAAAATAGCTGTAGTGTTCATAAGTGAAAAAGAGACAAAGACTGAATTTCTGTGTAATGCTAGTTCATTGAACCTTGTAGAGGGTTAACTCTTTGTGATTTGGTTCTGCATGCACCAACCAATCCGACCTTCTGTTTGCCATCCACTTTAACTCCCCCTCCCACTCTCCTGGTGACATGTCCATCCTTGGCCTCCTCCACTGTTGGAGTGAGGCCAAACATAACCTGGAGGAACAACACCTTATATTTTGCCTTGGGAACTTACAGCCCAATGGCCTGAATATTGATTGCACCAGTTTCAACATCATCCCTCCCCTAACATGTCTATCTTCCAACTCACCTATCCACGTGACCCTTCCCACTGACCAACCACAATAACCCTCTACCTGCATCCATCTATCTCCATCTCTCCTACTTTCCTTCCCCAGCCCTAATCCCCCATTTATTTCTGGGTTCCCCTGCCCTTCCCTAGTCCTGATGGAGGGTTTTGGCCTGAAACGTTGACTTCCTTGTTCCTTGAATGCTGTCCGACCTGCTGTGCTTTTCCAGCTCCACACTTATGGACATCCACATTTATCCAGCATCTACAGTCCTTACTATCTCCAAGGCCTTGAATACACCTTTGTTGTTTGCTAAATGTCATCTTGTGCATTTGTGTGTTTGTTCCCTGGAGCTCCAGGTCTGGGGATACTTTGAAGTTAGTTTGCATTTTAGGAATGTTTGGTGATTTAAAAGTGTGATATGTGCCATGTGTAAGCCAATAGGGAACATGTATGGTTAATGTAACATCAGTTTAAGAAACAATCAGTGGTTGTGCATAGCAGAAGTCTGCGATGAAATCTTGATTTAAAAGGTTGATTCGTAAAACTTGGTAAAAGTTTACCTTTTATAATTGGCTCCGTATTGTGTTTGGACTTGGATAAAATTTTAATTACAGAAATTACCATGTTTGGAATTTCACTTTCTGGCCAGAATGAACTTCCAAATACTGTTCTAACACAAGAGTGAATCTATAATTCTGGATGATAAGATTTACTCATTGTAAAGGTATTTTGGTGTGAGAGAATGCAAAAAAAATAGGAAATTTGGAATCTTGGAAATGCAATTCTCTTCAAACAAAATTCTGATGGTATGTTCTAACATCTGAGGAAGCTGATAAAGGAATTAGGAAAAGCAAATTTAACAGAGTGGGCTTTTTCCTAAAGTAAAACAGTATTTTGCTGGAAGACAAGCGACAGATGATGTAATTATTTGCAAGAGTTTATGCCCCTCTCCCTTTTTTTCATAATAGAGTACTAATTAACCCTTTCTGCTTGATGTGGAATGGATGGATGCTTTCTTAGAAATTTTGAGTCCATGTGTGATGTTATTTTACTGTTACTGGGTGAAGTAATCTGTGGATACAGAACTGGAGGATACAAAAAACACAAATTAAGGAAGTACACAATCCAGCTATGAACACAGAAAGTAACGAAAGGAATATTAAGAAACTAGCAGCAGTTGTTACAGGGGAACACACACCAACAGGGAGCCGATGGGTCACAAAAGAAAGGAGTGTGTTACATGTGCAATAAAGACTGGCTTTTGCCAGAAATTGTCCCAGTGAGATCATCAAATGTGAAAACTGCTGGTTCCGACATCACGAAGCAGGGACAAGGATTTAAACAGATGCAGAGTAATCTCCAGCTGGTTGCCAATGGCAAGAGATAGTAACACAAGGCAGCTGTAGCATTGCACTGGAAAAGAAAAACTACAATACTGGAGGTGAAAAAAACAGTTACTGTTAAAGGGGTAAGACACATTTTAGGACTATTTAATTACTGCAGGAACTTTCGAAAAAATTACAGTGAACTAGCCAGGCCCTTACAAAACCTTACCAAAGGATGGTGAGCTAGCTCAGAGAAATTTGAATGGGGACCTGAGCAAGACATAAACTTTGTCAAAATCAGGCAGACACTTGCCTCCGCACCGGTCCTAGGACTCCTGGACCTGAAAAAGCCCTTTCATCTTTTTTGCAGTGACAGCAATGGCAATCAGTCTGCAGTAGTGTTACAGAGACACGGAGACAAGCTCCGGCCTGTGGGATACCATGCAGGTAAAATAGATCCAGTCATGATGGGACAGCACTCATGTGTTCGAGCCATCTGATGTGCTACCTAGGTCTCAACAACAGTTTACACACTCCATGTGATATAGTCCAGCTATTGGATGCAGGCAAACTGACGGGTGTTACAGACAGTTTGGTGAGCCAAATGGGAAGCTGCACTGTTGCCAGGAGACAAGTACATGGAAGTGGTTAAAGATAATAGAGAGAACCCAGCAAGCTTTGCGAATCAGGAAGGAAAAACACATGATTGTATCTCCCTCATGAAGCAGAAAGAGGAGAGACAGGGTCAAGTTAAGAAAGAGTCATTAAAGAGGCCAGATGTGAAATGCATGTTTGTAGATGGGGCACTGAAGTAATATGATGGTGAGACCCAGACAGGTTAATTTGAAAGGGTAGGGCCACATTGTGTATGATCATTGTAACACAAAATGTATAAAAATATTGCTTTTTACTGTAAAAGTTAGAGTGTGTTATTGATCTGTCTTCCAATCTGAGCTGAACATTAAGGAAATGATTGTGTTTTCACATCAAAGCCAGATTCAGGGAAAATCCTTTGGCCCTCTCCCTGCCCTATCCGGTTTTTGCTTGAATAAAAGTCCTCAACTGCTTCACTGGGCAGGGAATTCCACAGATTGACAAGCTTTTGTGTGAAGAAGTTCCTCCTCAACTCAGTCCTAAAACTGCTTCCTGTTATTTTGAAGGCTATGCCCTTGTTCTCTTTTTACCCACCAGTGGAAACAACCTCCCTCCTTCTATCTTATCTGTTCCCTTCTTAATTTTATCTGTTTCTATACACTCCCCCCTCATTCTTCTAAATTCCAATCAGCATTGTCCCAGTCTATTCAATCTCTACACGTAAGCCAACCCTTTCAACTCTGGTATAAACCTACTGAACTTCCTAAGCAACCCCACCCCGCCACCCCAGCGCCAGTACATCCTTTTGAAATTCAGAAGACCAATGTTCGCAGTACTCCACCTGGTTTGCACATGTTTGGCTAAAACAGTCATGTGTGAATGAGTTTAAACATAGAGAAATCAGGAGGGCTAAAAAGGGATATCAGATAGTTTTGGCAGATGAGGTAAAGGAGAATCCAAAGAAATTTTTGAGTACATAAAGGCCAAAAGAGTAATTTGGGAGAGACTAGGCCCTCTTAAAAATTGACAAGGTCATCTATGTGCAGAGCCATAAGAGATGTGTGAGATCCTAAATGAATATTTCTCATCAGTATTTACTGTCAGGAAAGGCACGGGTGCAAGGCAACTTGGGGAAATAAACAGTGATGTCTTGAAGACAGTCTACACTACAGAAAAGGAGGTGCTAGAAATCTTAAAATGCAATAACAATGACAAATCTGTCTGTGTGAGTTTCCTCCAGGTGCTCTGGTTTCCTCCCACATTCCAAAGATGTGCAGACTAGGTGGATTGGCCATGCTAAATTGCCCGTAGTGTTCAGGGATGTGTAGATTGGGTGGGTTACGGGGGATGGGTTTGGGTGGGATGCTCTGAGAGTCAGTGTGGACTTGTTGGGCTGAAGGGCCTGTTTCCACACTGTAGGAGTTCTATGATTCTATGATCTAGATATTTATATCATCAATAGCCATGGGTCAAATGCCCAAAGATTAGAAGGTGGCTATTGTTATGCCATTGTTTTTGTTTAACAAAGTCAATGAAGCTTTACCTTCTCTTTCAAAAATGTAGAGTGGGCTTTGGTCTGTGTGTCACCCAGCGCTGTCCCTATCCCGGGAGTGTCTAATGCGGCCATTGTTGGGAGGGGTCTATGTTTGTTTCTGATTTCACCTTTTGTTTGAAAGAGTAGATGTTTGTTTTCCTGTAGGGTCCCTATAGAGGGACGAGCATTGAGAGCATGTTGTCTGCTTGCTGCCTGCATCAGTCAGAGAGTGAAGTGGGAACACCTCCTGTCCTGGGAGGAGCTGCCGCTGTTTCTGCTGCTAATTGAGGCCAAAAGCCTGGGGCCTCAGATTCTGTTGCTGCTGCACTGAGAAATCTGGTGACCTGCATTTCTACTCAGTTGATGCCCAGGATGGTTGCTTCCTAGAGCCTGGACATTTTTCTTCAATCGGAGGATTCAGGCCTGGACGTTGACAGCTCCAGGCCTTCCCTCCTCACTGACCAACCCCCATCCCAACTCCTTACCTACACTCATCTTCACTGGCTTCATCCCAGCCTCTTTGACCTGTCCATCTTTTCTCCCACCTATCTGCTCCACGATCTACCTTCTATCACCTCACCCCCATCCCTATTTATTTCAGAGTCCCCTTTCCCTCCCTCATTTCTGATGAAGGGTCCAGACCCGAAACGTCAGCCTTTCTGCTCCTCTGATGCTGCTTGGCCTGTTGTGTTCATCCAGCTCTACACCTTGTTATCTTAATCTCTAGTGTATTTGTGGCAGCGTAAATCTTGTCTTGGGCATTCTTCTCATCCACATGGGGTGGTATATAGATTGTTGTCAGGATGGCCGAGGTGAACTCTCATAGTAGGTGGTAGGGACAGCATTTTACTGCAAGGTATTCTAGGTCTGGGGAGCAACGGCTTGCCAGGGTCGCTACGTCCGAGCACCAGAAAGTGTTAATCAGGAAGCATACCTCACCGCTCTTTGCCTTGCCTGAGGATAAGTTGTGGTCCATGCGAAGTATGGAGAACCTGTCAGCTTGCAGGGCACAGTCGGGAATGGCAGGGCTGAGCCAAGTGTCCGTGAAGCAGACCATACAATAGTCTCCCAGTTCCCTCTGGTAGATAAGTCTAGATCTGAGTTCATCCATTTTGTTTTCAAAACTTTGGACATTTGCTAGGTGTATGCTGGGGAGGGGAGTCTTGAAACCGTGTAGTTTCAATTACACTTTCAGGCCAACACGTTTTCCCTCTTTCCTTGTAGGTTTCCTGTATCCTGACAGTCCGGGGTGCTGCGAGCCTGCTGCTCCTGCAGGTCAGTGAGTCGGCATCAGGAGGTGCATAGATAGGGATCTACAGGCATTTAGAAAGGCAAGAACTCATTTGGCATCGTCAGCATGGTTTGTGTGTAGGAAATCGTGTTTCATGAATATGGTTGAAATCTTTGAAGGGGTGACCAAAAAAATATATGAGGGCAGAGTAATACACATTGTCTACATGGATTTACCAAGGCCTTTCACAAGGTACTGCATGGTGGGTTGTTGAATAAGGTTAAATCTCACAGGTTCCAGGGAGAGCTGGTGTCACTCGGGAGAATTTAAACGAGCTTGGCAGGGGGTATGGGAACCAAAGCAAAGGTGAATTGACTAACAGCAAACTAGGGAATAGGGCCAGTAAGACTCAGAGGAAGAGCAGGCAGGGTGTGGTTGCTGATCAAAGTGGATCTGGTGGACCCATCAGTGACACCTCTCCCTGCTCCTGCACCATTACCTCTGATGGTCCTCAAACCTCCTGGTTCTCTTCTATTTCCTATCCCTTAGCGACTTCATGTGAAAACACAGCATTCGTTTTCAGATAAGCATTGATGGCACGTAACATTTACCTTGTTATGCCTCACTGGGTTTCTGTGCTGGAAATCAGGCCCAGCTATTCCTGGAGTCATCAGGAAAGTTAAAGAATTTAAAATAAGCACACAAAATTTCTCACGTTACCTGACTTTCAGACCCAGGTTTGAGCTCTTAAAGTTTTTAGTTATTATGAGTAATTAGCCTCTAGTTACAGATAAAAAGTTCCAAATCATCAGCGACTGTGTAGCCAAATTCCGAATGAATGCCAACTGCAGGTTTGCTGATGACACCACCGTGGTAGGCCAGATATGAAATAACGATGAGTCAGAATACAGAAAGGATACAGAGGGCTTGGTGTTGTGGTGTAATGATAGCAACTTCTCTCTCAAAACAAAAGAATTGATAATTGGCTTCAGGAAGAAAGGAGGAGGACCCATCCCCATCTACATCAACAGAGCTGAGGTGGAGAAGGTCAAGAGCATCAAGTTCCTCAGAGTGACAATAACTGACCACCTGCCCTGGACCCCCCGCGCAGATGCGACAGTCAAATAGACACAACAACGCCTCTTCTTCCTCAGGTGGCTTAGAAAATTCGGCGTATCCATACTTTTACAGATGCACCATAGAAAGCATTCTGTCTGGGTGCATAACAGCTTGGTACAGCAACTGCTCTGCCCAGGTCTGTAAGAAACTGTATACAGCCCAGACCATCATGGAAGCCACACTCCCGTCCATGGACTCCATCTACATTTCTCACTGCCATTGAAAGGCGGCCAACATCATCAAAGACCCCTCCCACCCTGGTAATGCTCTCCTGCAACATCGTCATTCAAGCAGAAGATACAGAAGCTTGAACACACACAGCAACAGGTTCAAGAACAGCTTCTTCCCTGCTGTTATTAGACTGCTGAATGCACCTCTCTAATTTCAATCTAATGTTGACCTTGCCTTAGTGCATGCTCTGTGCAGTTGTAATTTTGTATACCTCAATCTGTCTAAGCAGCCTATGATCTGTAAATCCTTATTTGCTATGATCTGCCTGTACTGCTCACAAAACAAAACTTTTCACTGTATTTAGGTACATGTGACAACAATAAATCAAATCAAATCAAAATAACACTGCAAATTAAATTCTCATCCATTTATACACACAGACAGACAAATAAGGAAAACAAACATAGACAAAGGAAAAATTGGAAAAAAATTCACCCATCCATGTTCACAAGATCTGCTGGGTCAAATTTCGCTGATCTGAAGGTTTCTTCAT
>NC_063366.1:954927-966637 GCF_021869965.1 Rhincodon typus
CACAAGATCTGCTGGGTCAAATTTCGCTGATCTGAAGGTTTCTTCATCGACTTCCTTTTGTAAATGCTTCCACTGGTTTGTAAGAGGCACAGGGTGGCTGGTTATCTTAAAAATTGTCTTTGTCTTATCAATTAAAACTCACACCTTACAGCAACTGCTGAAGAAACGAAAAATTGGTTTTCTTCAGGGTCGTATGGGTTAACTCTGCAGAGAACAGAAACCTAGTTCCTATCCTGGCTGGATATCAAATCCCCTCTTGTTACCAGCCCCAAGCTGTTCAGTTACCTTAGAATCAATCTGGTTGTCAGGCAAAAGACCTTTGCCATTGATAACTGGTCACTAGTCCATAGACCAATCAACATTTTGTTGTCAATCAAAGCTCTGTCTGAATACAGAATCCCTGGGTTCCAGTTAATCTGCAGCCTACACTTCAATGACTACTTGTTCAAGGCATTGTTTACACAATGCTTGCCAAGAGGATCAGGTTACTTGCTGTTCAAACCATGCAGCATTCCGTTAAAATGCTGGGTTTTTTTTTGTTTCAGATCACAATTTTTAAAGATGCAAAAATAAAAAAGATGTAGTCTTTACAATCTACCATAAATAACGAAAGCACATGCAGCCAGTAAACTGGCTCCTTCCCCATCAGTAATCGCTGACAGGTCACACCATGATATTCTGATTTCTCATCTGTCAGAAACCTGTGAAGACAAATTGATAGAAGTATTAATTGTTGTGTATTACACAGCTTCTGTGGATGCAAACAAAGTGATTGAAATAAACCCTTATCTGCTGGGCACCATGTCGGGAAGTGCTGCTGATTGTCAATACTGGGAGAGATTGCTGTCCAAGCAGTGCAGGTAAAACCATAAATGTTTCTCCTTCTCAGTTTTTAATATGTAATAGATATTTAGAGTTAGATAAGAAAAACCATAGGATATTGTTGGACTTCTACTAATAGTATAATGTGAACATTATTAAGTTGCCTGTGGTTGTTCATCCCTGCCTACGTTAGTTACTAATACAGGACTTGAGCAGTGCTGAAAAAATACACGTTTTGTCAAAGCTTTTTGGATTATGGTAAAACTTGTTTTTCCCTTTTACTTTGATTCTTGCAAATTGTCCTGATGAGGACAAGGTATATATGATTTCAAGAAAGATTTGTATATAACACTCGGGGCTAAAGGCATCAAAGGATTTGGGGAGAAAGCAGGAACAGGGGACTGAGATGGATGATCACCCATGATCCTATTGAATGACAGAGAGGGCTTGAAAGCCCGAATGGCCTATCACTGCTCCTAGTTTCCATATTTAAAGATGGAAAGGTCTGCCAAGATGTGTCTCTTTTTCAGCAAGACACAAATTTCTTTCAAAGTTAATGGGAATGAAAATCAAGCAGACTGTACAATCGGTGACTGGACTGATATCATCCTTCTAATGTAGAATCCCTGCAGGGCAGAAAGAAGCCATTCAGCCCATTGAGTCCACACCAACCCTCCAAAGAGCATCCCATCCAGATCCTATCCCTGTAACCCTCCATTTCCCATAGCCAATCCACATAACCTGCACATCTATGGGAGGAAACTGGAGTACCTGGAGGAGATTCATACAGACACAGAGAAAACATGCAGACTCCACATAGACAGTCACCCAAGGGCAGTTTTCTCTCACCATGATAAACGTGGGTGAAACTTAGATAGACATCTTGAAATTTGTGAAGGATCCACGCGAAGTAAAATAAAACATCGAACTGTAGGTGCAGGAGATCTGAAACACAAACAGAACTTGATGGAGAAAGGGTCTGGCAGCATCTGTGGGAAGAATGCAGAGTTAAAATTTCAAGTTCAGTGACCCTTCCTCACTTGTGGAAGAGATCATGACTAATTGTCATAAATTTAAGATGTACTGATTTTCTGCCTAATGATAGGTCCTCCATTCATTTCTCCATTGCTTTCAAGGGCTACACATTTTGATTTTCGTGAGGTATTGCTTTCCTCGATAATGAACTTCTGATCATAGTCAGTCAACAGATTTTAAATCTTCTAAAATCAATGCTAAAATAATATTTCAACAGGCTATACAAATTGAGAAATAAGCAACGCATCTCAGTATCCGCTGCTTCCAAATTGCTGAGTAATATGATGTGTGAATACAGAGGGATGGGTTTGTCAATGGGGAGCATGATCTGCGGCTGGGATAAGAAGGTACAGTATCATTTTAAATCCAACATTCCTTGATGCCTCAAATACTTTTCCATATTTCAATTGCTGATCTTCATTATCCCTATCCAATTACCTTGACTGAATATCCTTTTACAACCTCACGTACCAAACAATTTAAGCTATGTGCTCAAGCCCACGGTATGGGTCTCAAACGCACAATCTTCTGACTCACAGCTGACTCACTAAATGCAGAAAGAAAGCAGCAAATGTTAACATCCTTGACTGTTTGAGAAAGGGACAGTTTAATTCATCTGTGGAAAGCTTTGCAAAGTGGTTTAATTACTTAGCTAAAAATTATTTGATAAACTTAGAAGAGCAAAAGCAATTCTTCTGTGTAGGAGCAGGGTAATTATTAAGTAATGATAAGAAATTGGGTGAAAGTTATAAAGAAACAATTCCTGTTTAGAGCTGTCGGCTTTGTTCAGTTAATAGCTGTTTTATCTCAAGGTTCAATGATATTCTACTTCATTGCAAGACTGAAGGAGTGCTGCACAGTCAGTGCTCCTCTCTTTTAGATGAGAGGTTAAACTGAGATGCCATCTGCAAAAGATCCTGCAAACCTGTTTGAAGAAGTGTAAGGAAGTTTCCTCTGCTGTTTTCTTGTATTTCTAACTCCTTTCTGATGTGTCAAACAGATTATATGGTCATTACCATTGCAGCATTTCTGGGAGTAGCTAGGTCCAAGTTGGCAGTTTTCACTAGATTATAACCAAGACTACATTTCCAATGGTTGCACAATATTTTGGGATGTCCTGATGTCACAAAAGGAGCATGTTAACCTTAGAGAATCCTGAACTAGGACTGCTCAGACTTTCGGATTCTGAATCATTTCCCATTTAGAAAATAGTCCTCACCTCTTCCTACTATTCTTCCTACCAAAGTACACAACCTCACATTTACCCACATTGCATTGCGTATGCCATATCTTTGCACATTCTCCTCAGTTTTTCACAAGGAGCCAATGTTATCCTTAGCACTGAAACAAACTATGTTTATTTTTATAATGTCCAACATTGATTATTTTCACATTGTCATTTTGCATTTTTGATGAATAATGTGCAAATCATTTGCTTTTATTAATGTTTTTTATTAAATAGGGCCCAGGACTGTACTATGTGGATGATAATGGAACCAGGCTCTCTGGAAATATGTTTTCCACTGGTTGTGGAAATGTTTATGCTTATGGTGTTGTAGACAGCGGCTACAGATATGATCTGACAGTGGAAGAGGCATATGATCTGGGCCGTCGTGCAATTTACCATGCCACTCATCGCGATGCATATACAGGAGGCTTCGTCAACAGTAAGACTTTCCCTTTACATTAAAAAAAGATTGCAATTGATTATTCAGAGATAGCAAGAACTGCCGACGCTGGAGTCAGAGAAAGCACAGTATGGAGCTGGAGAAACACAGCAGGTCAGGCAGCATCAGAGGAGCAGGAAAGCTAATGTTTCGGGTCAGACCCTGGCATGCTGTGTTCCTCCAGCTCCACATTGTGTTGCAATTGATTATGTTTAGCAAAATAAGAACTCATGAGTTCTTGTGATGTTTTCTGGTTTCTGTGACAGCAGTTCACTTGGGCTCAGCATTTCTTCCAGAAGTGGACCTCATATCCTCTCTGGGCTGAAGCTTACCCTTTCCTACCCAATATCTGGTTAGGTGACAGTGATGCCTAGGGAGGCTACAAAGAAAACTTGCCCTCAGTACATCAGCTACACATGCTGTAATTTAGTCTGACTCTTTCCTGAAAGGGAACTCAGTGCATACTCCATCAACCATAGATCGAGTCACAAACAAAATCTAAGGCAGCAAATCAGGCACCACATATATCTCCTTGTCAGGTGGTGATAGTTTTCAGATAAGGGATGGCAAATTTTAAACACAGATGATGAAAAATTACTTCGCTCAAAGGTTCATGAATCTGTGGAATTCACTACCTCAGAGTTCAGTGAATGCTGGGACATTGAGTAAATTTAAGGAGGAGATAGACAGACTTTTAATGAGTAATGGGTTCAAGGGTTATAGAGACCGGGCAGGAAAGTGGAATTGAGGTCAAGATGAGATCACCCATGATCGTATGAAATGGTGGAACAGGTCCGAGGGACTGAATGGCCTACTCCTGCTCCTAGTTCTTATGTTCTCTTTTCCAAAGTGGAATGGTGTGGATTAAATTGTTCATTGCAGGATTCAAAATGGTTGTTATCACATTGATTGCCCATTATAGCTGCTCGTGCACTGTTCAGTTCTATTGATCCCAGCAGAGCTGAATATCCTCAGTGAGTGGAGTAATGCTTGTCTTACATCCCCAGTACATATCCAACTTCACCCAGCTTGAGACTTTTAACTGCGAGGCATTCTGCAGTCTTGAACTTATTCAACTCTTCCTGTGGGTTAACACAATCTGAAATATAGAACTTTCCTGATGCCATGCAAATAGAGATTAAAAGCAGATTGGTATTTTGGAAACAGACTGTCCATTCGCTGAATGTATACATCAATCACAATTTCCTGAAAAATACCTGAAAGAAATGGTTGTAGGCAACAGCATGTCAGAGGTCTTGTAGGTTTTTTTAATTCATTCACGAGATGAGGGTGTCACTGGCTAGGCAGCATTTATTAACCATCCCTAATTGCCCAGAGGGCAGTTAAGAGTCAACTACATTGCTGTGGGTCTGGAGTCATTTGTAGGCCAGACCAGGTAAGGATGGCAGTTTCCTTACCTAAAGGACATTAGTGAACCAGATGGGTTTTTTTTGACAATCAACAATGGATTTATGATCGAAATTAGACTCTTAACTCCAAGTTTTCATTGAACTGAAATTCCACCATGGTGGAATTTGAAACTGGGTCTCCAGAACATAACTTGGGTCTCTGGATTAATAGTCCAGTGATTAATACCCCTGGGCCATCACCTCCCCGTAAGTCTTATTCCCTGGGACATAACATGCAGGTTCTAGTTGAAAAGTATATCATGGCCAAACAGGGTAATTATCGATCTGTAAAACCTTCTGATATGTGTATGGCAGGCAGTAAGTGTAGGAGAGTTTCCTTGTCAGCCAGAAACATGGGGAGCTTCCCACAGTAAAAGATTCCTTGCACACAGGATCTTGCCAGAAGCTCTAGCCAGTGGCAAGCATCCTCCTCCCTTTGATTATTCATCATTTACACTGTCACCAACCTGGAATGTTTAACTATTCAAATACAATTGCCACGAAACTGTTGGTATAAGAGTCTGGGTGTTTTAGTTTAGGGAGGAATTTCAGGGTTTTGTTCTGGTTTTAAGATGCAGCACACATTATATATATATGTATATATCACAAAAGACAAATTTAACCGTATTTATATTAGACTTTATATTTATATTAGACTGATATACCTAGTCCAACTCAGTTTCAGGATAATAAGTCCCAGGATGTTGATAGTGGGGGACTCAGTGATGGTAACACCATTGAATGTCAAGGAGCAGTGGTTAGATTGTCTCTTATTGGAGACAGTCATTGCCTGAATTTGTGTGATGCAACCGCATTAGTTGTCAAATAAAAAAGCACATCCACAAAAACCCAATATTTACAAACCCAAATTTCTTTGTTCTTCAGTGTATCACATGCGTGAAGATGGGTGGATAAAGGTGTCCAAGGATGATGTTGGCGAGCTGCATTTTAAGTATGCAGCAGAGAAGCAGAATCTGGCCCAGTGAAGAGTTAACCAAGCAAGCTTTCCTGTTTCAGTCATGTCTCATCTCATTCTAATTCACAATGTAATGCATAAGTGTCAGAAACAAAAAAGGAGGCTTTATTTTCTTGTATCAATTTACAAATAAAGAATGACTTTTGAAATGATTCGGTCTTTCAGTCTCAAACTATAGTAAGAATGGAATCACCTACCTTCTTTTCTCTCCTTGAATGACTCCTTTCCACTTCTCAGCTCATGACTCTGTTTCTGGTTCAGACACACTGGAGGCAGTTTACAAATCCCAGAATGACTGGGTGAGGAGTGTGAGTTAAATTCTTACAGAAATCAGGCCCCAACCTGTTCAGAATGTGCTCACTTCTGGGTTAACCATGTAGCCTATATTGGGGGGTGGTTGCTGGTGTCTGGTAATCAGGTTACCTCTAATTTATCCTGTTTAGGAGTGGCCAGTTTGTTGCCATTGTAAGTCCATTTATGATTAAATGGCCTTGCATATCTTAAACGGAAGACTCTGTGAATTGCCTAATTGTTTGTGATGCTTACAACATTTTCCATTGCTACACAATTCATGCAAAACGGCAGCATTAGAGGGAAAACTGTTCAGATTTGGTTCATAATTTGATATATGTTCATGAAGTTGCCTCTGGTTTTGACAGTCTGAAAGTTGTGGACTGGGTTCTTGGGGCTGCAAGGATTAGACTGTAACTTCAGCACTCCAGCTAACCCACACCCAACCTTAACTTTTCCCCTGCCATTAATATCAGCAGGACCTCTACTGTACCTATAACACTTGATTCTCTGCCCCATACAACCAGCTCCCTCTGTCTCCTCCTTCAACTCTCCCACCTCCTGCCCATGAATGTGTGAGCATCTCATTCTCCATCGCATAATCATGCCAGAAGTGTGTTAGTCAATGTTCCACTTTTAAATCATCATTAAAAAGACATTAGATGGTGGGCCAGAGCATAAAAGTTTGGGCAAAGTGAATGGAGCTTCTTAAAGAAGGTGAATGTAACAGAGAGGTTAGGAAGTAAATTTCAGAAGGTAGGGCCAAATGACTGAAAGCAATAGCTGCTAATTGGAAGGGGGACAATGGAAGGCCAGGGAGTTGGTTAAGATGTGGAAGGGTGGATGGAGTTTGTGGGAGACAAAGAATTTGCAGAATTAGGGAAGACTGGTGCTATGGAGAGGTTTTAAAATCAAAGAGTTCCTGTGGTGGGATCCAATATAGACCCATGAGTACAATAGTGGTAGTAAACAGTGCTTGGGGCAAGTTAGGATACAGTAAGTTTTTTTGGACAACCTCAATTAGGGTAGCATATGAAAGTCCAGCCAGGATGGAGTATAATCAAGTCTGGGTGTAACAAACAAATGAGGGCTTCAGGCAGCAGATGAGCTGGTGACAAGGACAAAGTCAAATGACATTACAGAGGGGGATCTCTGATGAAGATGAGTTCACTTAGAGTCAAGTAGGATGCCAAAGTTTTATTCACTGTGGTTCAGCCTCAGTGACCAGGGAGTCACTAGCTGGGGAGCAGAATTGTGTTCACAACTGAACAGTGGCTTTGAACTTCCCAACATTTATTTGGAGAAATTTCTATTTATCCAGCACTGGAGGTCAGACAAGAAGTGTGATAAATTGATAGAAATGGAAATGCCTCAGAGACATTGAGCTACAGCTGTGTATTATCAGGTATGAATTTGTGGAAACTGATGCACTTTTGAATATTTTTTTGCTGAGGGACAGTGTGTAGCTAAGAACTGTGAAGTGGGTTAACAGCTTCTGCACCTGCATGTTAGTCTTTGGTGACTTATCATCAAGGACTCTCTGGTCCCTTAATACATCTACATTTTGTAACCTCTTACTTTTTAAGAAATATTTTGGACATCTGTTCCTCCTTTCAAAGTGGATAACTTTACATTTTTCTACATTATATTCCATCTGTCACGCTCTTGCTCACCCACCAAGTCTGTTCAAATTCTCCTGAAGCTGCTTTACATCTTCCTCATGACACACATCCCCACTTTGATTTGTATCATCCACAAATTTAGAAATATTAATTTAGCCTCTAAATCCAAATAATTTGTATAAGTTATGATTAGCTGGGCTCCAAATACTGATGCTATGGTGTCCCACTCGTCATAGCCTGCAAATGTGAAAATGACCCTTTTATTCCTACTGCCTGTTTTCTGTCTGTTAGCCAATCATGTTAGTCCATTACCTCCTATCCCATCTGCTTTAATTTTTATAACCAACCTCCTATGGGGATCCTTATCAAAAACCTTCTGGCTATCTAAGTATACTATATCTATTGAATCCCCTTTATCAATTTTGAAGTCCACGGATGGGAAGCTGGCTTTCATGATGGTCTGGGCTATCTTTGTTTCTTACGATCCTTGGCAGAGCAATTGCCCTACCAAGTTGCTATGCACCCAGATTGAATACTTTCTATGGCGCATCTGTAAATGTTGGCGAAGGTCCTTACAGACATGCTGAATTTTCTAAGCTTCCTGAGGAAGAACAGCCATTGTTGTGCCTTCTTGACCGTTGCACCTACAAGGGAAGTCCAGGACAGATTGTTGGTTATTGTCACTCCTAGGACCTTCACACTCTTTACCCTCTCCACCTCAACTCTGTTGATATGGATCCTGATGATTTATCAGTTTTCAGCCTCATTAATTTCTTCAGTACAATTTTCTTATTGGCCTAATTTTCTTCAACTCTTCATTTTCCTTAGTGATTTGGCTCTAGGGAAAATAGATGCAAGGTAATTATTTAGGTATTTCTACATTCTCCATTATAAATTCTCCTGATTCTGCCTATAATGGCAAGTGTTTGCTTCCTACTTATCTATATAGGTTATTTTTATGTTTTTTTGCTAGATTGCATTCATATTCTACTTGCCTTTCCTTTATCAGATTTTTGGTCCTCCTTTGTCACATTTTATAAACCTCCCAATCCTCAGAATTACAGCTATTACAGCAACTCTATAGGCCTTTTCATTTAATCTTGAACAATCCCGAACTTTGTTAGCCATGGTTGACTGTTGTTGTTCTGAGTTTTTTCACCTTGATGCAATGTATTGTTGTTATAAGCCACGTAATAGTTCTTCAAAGACTCATCCATTGCCTCTTTGCAGTCATGCTTTTAACCCATTTTCTCAATCCACCACTGCTAATTTATGCCTCATTCCTTCATAATTTTCCTTATTCAAATTTAATACCCTTGTTTCAGAATGAAATACTTCACTTTCAAACATAATATAAAATTCTATCATATGAGTGATCATTCATCACTAAAATTTTTTAATTAGCTGGCTTTCATTACATCATATCCAGTTACATGGGTTGCATGAAGGTGGTGAAAAGTGCTGTAAGAGTGTAAGTCTGCCACTCTCTAACATTGTGAACCAGACTGAGACAGTGTCCCAAAAAGCAACCTGGCCCAATCGAAAACAAAAACATAAATTGCTGGAATAGCTCAGCATCTCTAGCAGCATCTGTGGAGAAAAATCAGAGTTAATATTTCGGATCCAGTGACCCTTCTTCAGAACTGATAGCAGCTAGGAAAAAATTATTTTTATACAGAAGATGGAGTTGGGGGAGGGATGTGGGGAGTAAACAATAGACATGGCTCTATGGAGCTAGTGCCTAAAGAGAGCGAGAAACAGTTGGACAGAAAAAGGTGTGGGTAAAGGTCAGTATGGGAGAATGAATAGCTACTCATGGGGACTATTAGTGGGTGACAATGGCTTGTGTGTAACAGCAGAGCATACGATAATATGCCTGGTGTTTGCGGATTGGGGTAAGGACATGGGAGATGGTGTCTCAAGCCCTAAAATTATTGAACTCAATAGTAAGTCCAGAGGGCTGCAGAGTCCCCAAGTGGAAAATGAGGTGTTGTTCTTCCAGCTTGCGCTGAGCTTCGCTGGAACACTGCAGCCAGCATGAGACAGAGATGTTGGCCAGGGAGCAAGGTGATATGTTGAAGTGGCAGGCAACTGGAAGCACAGTGTCTTTTTTGTGGACAGAACATAGATGTTCTATGAAGTAGTCACCCACTCTACGCTTCGTTTCCCCAGAGTAGAGGAGACCACATTGTGAGCAGCGAATGCATTAGACTAGATTCTGGGAAGTGCAGGTGAAGTGTTGCTTCACCTGGAAGCTATGTTTGGGCCCTTGGATACTGGGGAGGGAGGAGGTAAATGGGCAGGTGTTGCACCTTCGCCAGGTACAGGGGAAGGTGCTGTGGGGCTTGGGTTTGTTGGGAGTGAAGGAGGAGTGGATCAGGGTGTCACAGAGCAAACGGTCCTTGCTGAAGGCTGACAAGGGAGGTGGAGGGGAGCATGTGTTTGGTGGTGGTATCCTGCTGGAGGTGGCAGAAACAGTGGCTAATGATCCTCTGGATGTGGATGCTGGTGGTATGGTAGGTGAGGACAAAGGATCCCAGTCGCTATTGTGGGAGGGAAAAGAGGGGTTGAGGGCTAAATTTCAGGAGATAGGTTGGACCAAACTGACGGCCCTGTCAACTATGGTACTGGTGAATTGTTGGTTGAGGAAGAGGGTGGACATTTCCGAAGCCCTCTTATCAAAGCTGTCGTCATTCAGAACAGATGCAATGGAGACGGAGGAATTGGGAGAATGGAATAGAGTCTTTGCTGGAAGCAGGATATGGGGATGTATAGTCAAGGTAACAGTGGGAGTCGATTGGTTTGTAATGGATATTGGTGGCCAGCCCATCCCCAAAAATGGAAACAGAAAAATTGAGAAAGGGAAGGGAGGAGTCAGAGATGGACCAGATGAAGAAGACCAGAGTGGAGTGGAAATTGGAAGCAAAATGGATAAACTTTTCCAATTCTGGACGAAAGAGGGAAGCAGCACTGATAGGATCATTGCTATACCAGAGAAAGAGTTGTGGTTGGGGGCAGGAGTAGGACTAGAACAAGGAATATTCCACATAACCCACAAAGAGACAGGCAAAACTGGGGCAAATGCAGCTACTCATGGCCATCCCTCTAGCTTGAAGAAAGTGATGATGTGGATGTGCTGGTGTTGTACTGGAGTGAACAAAGTCAGAAGTCACATGACACCAGGTTATAGTCTTTACTTGGAATCAGACAAGCTTTTGGAGCGCAGCCCCTTCATCAGGTGCAGTCACTGGTGGGGGAATGCCAGGGAGAGGGGGCATGGCAGGGATAGAGACAGAGAGAGAAAGAGAGACTGAGTGTGAAACTCTGAGTGGATAAAGGCTGAGAGAGAATCATTAGCATTAACCCCTTCACACTGTCAGGGAGAGACACTCACTGTAGATTCTGGGTGAGAGTCCGCTGTTACTGACACCCAGCATCATGCTCTCTCACACACCATCAAGCACAGTGATCAGACCCAAGGGAGAGGGGGAGAACCGACTCACTGACAGAGACTGAGGGAGACCCCCTCACTGACAGAGAGAGAGAGAGAGACTGAGGGAGACCCCCTCACTGAGAGACAGAGAGAGAGAGAGAGAATTGGGGAGACCCCACTCACTGAGACACACTGGGGGTACAGGGAAGATTGGTATGCTTCGGGAGATGTTCACACACTGATCTCTCTCTCTTTCTGTGGGGTTGGTGTTTTGGCGTTTGACCATGGAGTCTGGATGGTAAAAGAGATTGAGTTGATGATAACGGTGTGGGTGAACACAGAGGGATGGTATTGATTCTTGTGCCTATAAGAGGTGAGGAACAGTAGTTTTAATCTCCAAAAACCATCAATTGATCATGGGGCTGGCTCAAATTTCAGGACCCACTCAAACCCCT
>NC_063366.1:967137-973537 GCF_021869965.1 Rhincodon typus
TGCTACAGTGTTCCAGTGAAGCCCAACGCAAGCTGGAGGAACAACACGTCATTTTCCGCTTGGGGACCCTACAGCCCTCCGGACTCAATATTGAGTTCAATGAGGCACCATCTCCCATGTCCTTACCCCAATCCGCAAACACCAGGCATGTTATCGCATGGTCTGCTGTTACACACAAGCCATTGTCACGCACTAATAGTCCCCATTCATTTACCCATATTGACCTTTAACCACTCCTTTTTCTGTCCAACTGTATCTCCAAAGAGCATCTCCATCGTTTACTCCCCACACCCCTCCCCCAACTCTATCTTCTGTATAGAAAGAATTCTTTCCTAGCTGCCATCAGTTCTGAAGAAGGGTCACTGGACCCGAAACATTAACTCTGATTTTTCTCCACAGATGCTGCCAGAAATGCTGAGCTATTCCAGCAATTTCTGTTTCCGTTTTCAATTGGGCCAGGTTGCTTTTTGGGACTCTGTCTCAGTCTGGTTCACAATGTTAGAGAGTGGCAGCTGAGAAAGACAGACTTACACTCTTACAGCACCCTTCAAGCTCAGCAAATGGACAGTCTGTTTCCAAAATACCAATCTGCTTTTAAACTTTATTTGCGTGGGATCAAGAAAGTTCTATATTTCAGATTGTGTTAACCCACAGGAAGAGTTGGACACGTTCAAAACTGCAGTATGCCTCGCAGTTAAAAGTCTCAAGCTGGGTGAAGTTGGACATGTATTGGGGATGTAAGACAAGCATTACTCCACTCACTGAGGATATTCAGCTCTGCTGGGATCAATAGAACTGAACAGTGCACGAGCAGCTATAATGGGCAATCAATGTGATAACAACCATTTTGAATCCTGCAATGAACAATTTAATCCACACCATTCCACTTTGGAAAAGAGAACATAAGAACTAGGAGCAGGAGTAGGCCATTCAGGCCCTCGGACCTGTTCCACCATTTCATACGATCATGCTGATCTCATCTTGGCCTCAATTCCACTTTCCTGCCCAGTCTCTATAATCCTTCAACCCATTACTCATTAAAAGTCTATTTATCTCCCCCTTAAATTTACTCAATGTCCCAGCATTCACTGAAATCTGAGGTAGTGAATTCCACAGATTCATGACCATTTGAGCGAAGTAATTTTTCCTCATCTGTGTTTAAAATTTGCCATCCCTTATCCAAAAACTATCACCACCTGACAAGGAGATATATGTGGTGCCTGATTTGCTGCGTTAGATTTTGATTGTGACTCGATCTATGGTTGATGGAGTATGCGCTGAATTCCCTTTCAGGAAAGAGGCAGATTAAATTACAGCATGTGTAGCTGATGTACTGAGAGCAAGTTTTCTTTGTACCCTCCCTAGGCATCACTGTCACTTAACCAGATATTGGGGAGGAAAGGGTAAGCTTCAGCCCAGAGAGGATATGAGGTCCACTTCTGGAAGAAATGCTGAGCACAAGTGAACTGCTGTCACAGAAACCAGAAAACATCACAAGAACTCATCGGTTCTTATTTTGCGAAACAGAATCAATTGCAACACAATGTGGAGCTGGAGGAACACAGCATGCCAGGGTCTGACCCGAAACATTAGCTTTCCTGCTCCTCTGATGCTGCCTGACCTGCTGTGTTTCTCCAGCTCCATACTGTGCTTTCTCTGACTCCAGCGTCGGCAGTTCTTGCTATCTCTGAATAATCAATTGCAATCTTTTTTTAATGTAAAGGGAAAGTCTTACTGTTGACGAAGCCTCCTGTATATGCATCGCGATGAGTGGCATGGTAAATAGCACGACGGCCCAGATCATATCTGTAGCCGCTGTCTACAACACCATAAGCATAAACATTTCCACAACCAGTGGAAAACATATTTCCAGAGAGCCTGGTTCCATTATCATCCACATAGTACAGTCCTGGGCCCTATTTAATAAAAAACATTAATAAAAGCAAATGATTTGCACATTATTCATCAAAAATGCAAAATGACAATGTGAAAATAATCAATGTTGGACATTATAAAAATAAACATAGTTTGTTTCAGTGCTAAGGATAACATTGGCTCCTTGTGAAAAACTGAGGAGAATGTGCAAAGATATGGCATACGCAATGCAATGTGGGTAAATGTGAGGTTGTGTACTTTGGTAGGAAGAATAGTAGGAAGAGGTGAGGACTATTTTCTAAATGGGAAATGATTCAGAATCCGAAAGTCTGAGCAGTCCTAGTTCAGGATTCTCTAAGGTTAACATGCTCCTTTTGTGACATCAGGACATCCCAAAATATTGTGCAACCATTGGAAATGTAGTCTTGGTTATAATCTAGTGAAAACTGCCAACTTGGACCTAGCTACTCCCAGAAATGCTGCAATGGTAATGACCATATAATCTGTTTGACACATCAGAAAGGAGTTAGAAATACAAGAAAACAGCAGAGGAAACTTCCTTACACTTCTTCAAACAGGTTTGCAGGATCTTTTGCATTAACCTGAGAATGCAGATGGCATCTCAGTTTAACCTTTCATCTAAAAGAGAGGAGCACTGACTGTGCAGCACTCCTTCAGTCTTGCAATGAAGTAGAATATCATTGAACCTTGAGATAAAACAGCTATTAACTGAACAAAGCCGACAGCTCTAAACAGGAATTGTTTCTTTATAACTTTCACCCAATTTCTTATCATTACTTAATAATTACCCTGCTCCTACACAGAAGAATTGCTTTTGCTCTTCTAAGTTTATCAAATAATTTTTAGCTAAGTAATTAAACCACTTTGCAAAGCTTTCCACAGATGAATTAAACTGTCCCTTTCTCAAACAGTCAAGGATGTTAACATTTGCTGCTTTCTTTCTGCATTTAGTGAGTCAGCTGTGAGTCAGAAGATTGTGCGTTTGAGACCCATACCGTGGGCTTGAGCACATAGCTTAAATTGTTTGGTACGTGAGGTTGTAAAAGGATATTCAGTCAAGGTAATTGGATAGGGATAATGAAGATCAGCAATTGAAATATGGAAAAGTATTTGAGGCATCAAGGAATGTTGGATTTAAAATGATACTGTACCTTCTTATCCCAGCCGCAGATCATGCTCCCCATTGACAAACCCATCCCTCTGTATTCACACATCATATTACTCAGCAATTTGGAAGCAGCGGATACTGAGATGCGTTGCTTATTTCTCAATTTGTATAGCCTGTTGAAATATTATTTTAGCATTGATTTTAGAAGATTTAAAATCTGTTGACTGACTATGATCAGAAGTTCATTACCCAGGAAAGCAATACCTCACAAAAATCAAAATGCGTAGCCCTTGAAAGCAATGGAGAAATGAGTGGAGGACCTATCATTAGGCAGAAAATCCGTACATCTTAAATTTATGACAATTAGTCATGATCTCTTCCACAAGTGAGGAAGGGTCACTGGACTTGAAATGTTAACTCTGCATTCTTCCCATGATGCTACCAGACCCTTTCTCCAGCAAATTCTGTTTGTATTTGAGATCTCCTGCATCCACAGTTCGACGTTTTATTTTACTTCCCTATATCTGCTCTAGTGAACCCTTCACAATTTTCAAGATGTCTACCCAAGCTTCACCCACTTTTATCATTGTGAGAAAAAACAGCCCTTGGGTGACTGTCTGTGTGGCGTCTGCACATTTTCCCCATGTCTGTGTGGGTTTCCTCCAGGTACTCCAGTTTCCTCCCATAGATGTGCAGGTTATGTGGATTGGCTATGGGAAATGGAGGGTTACAGGGATAGGATCTGGATGGGATGCTCTTTGGAGCGTTGGTGTGGACTCAATGGGCTGAATGGCTTCTTTCTGCCCTGCGGGGATTCTATATTAGAAGGATGATATCAGTCCAGTCACCGATTGTACAGTCTGCTTGATTTTCATTCCCATTAACTTTGAAAGAAATTTGTGTCTTGCTGAAAAAGAGACACATCTTGGCAGACCTTTCCATCTTTAAATATGGAAACTAGGAGCAGTGATAGGCCATTCAGGCATTCAAGCCTCCTCTGTCATTCAATAGGATCGCGGATGATCATCCATCTCAGTCCCCTGTTCCTGCTTTCTCCCCATATCCTTTATGCCTTTAGCCCCGAGTGTTATATACAAATCTTTCTTGAAATCATACATATCTTGTCCTCATCAGGATAATTTGCGAGAATCAAAGTAAAAGGGAAAAACAAGTTTTACCATAATCCAAAAAGCTTTGACAAAACGTGTATTTTTTCAGCACTGCTCAAGTCCTGTATTAGTAACTAACGTAGGCAGGGATGAACAACCACAGGCAACTTAATAATGTTCACATTATACTATTAGTAGAAGTCCAACAATATCCTATGGTTTTTATCTAACTCTAAATATCTATTACATATTAAAAACTGAGAAGGAGAAACATTTATGGTTTTACCTGCACTGCTTGGCCAGCAATCTCTCCCAGTATTGACAATCAGCAGCACTTCCCGACATGGTGCCCAGCAGATAAGGGTTTATTTCAATCACTTTGTTTGCATCCACAGAAGCTGTGTAATACACAACAATTAATACTTCTATCAATTTGTCTTCACAGGTTTCTGACAGATGAGAAATCAGAATATCATGGTGTGACCTGTCAGCGATTACTGATGGGGAAGGAGCCAGTTTACTGGCTGCATGTGCTTTCGTTATTTATGGTAGATTGTAAAGACTACATCTTTTTTATTTTTGCATCTTTAAAAATTGTGATCTGAAACAAGAAAAAAAACCCAGCATTTTAACGGAATGCTGCATGGTTTGAACAGCAAGTAACCTGATCCTCTGGGTAAGCATTGTGTAAACAATGCCTTGAACAAGTAGTCATTGAAGTGTAGGCTGCAGATTAATTGGGACCCAGGGATTCTGTATTCAGACAGAGCTTTGATTGACAACAAAATGTTGATTGGTCTATGGACTAGTGACCAGTTATCAATGGCAAAGGTCTTTTGCCTGACAACCAGATTGATTCTAAGGTAACTGAACAGCTTGGGGCTGGTAACAAGAGGGGATTTGATATCCAGCCAGGATAGGAACTAGGTTTCTGTTCTCTGCAGAGTTAACCCATACGACCCTGAAGAAAACCAATTTTTCGTTTCTTCAGCAGTTGCTGTAAGGTGTGAGTTTTAATTGATAAGACAAAGACAATTTTTAAGATAACCAGCCACCCTGTGCCTCTTACAAACCAGTGGAAGCATTTACAAAAGGAAGTCGATGAAGAAACCTTCAGATCAGCGAAATTTGACCCAGCAGATCTTGTGAACAAAGATGGGTGAATTATTTTTCCAATTTTTCCTTTGTCTATGTTTGTTTTCCTTATTTGTCTGTCTGTGTGTATAAATGGATGAGAATTTAATTTGCAGTGTTATTTTGATTTGATTTGATTTATTGTTGTCACATGTACCTAAGTACAGTGAAAAGCTTTGTTTTGTGAGCAGTACAGGCAGATCATAGCAAATAAGGACTTACAGATCATAGGGTGCTTAGACAGATTGAGGTATACAAAATTACAACTGCAGAGAGCATGCACTAAGGCAAGGTCAATATTAGATTGAAATTAGAGCGGTGCATTCAGCAGTCTAATAACAGCAGGGAAAAAGCTGTTCTTGAACCTGTTGCTGTGTGTGTTCAAGCTTCTGTATCTTCTGCTTGAATGACGATGTTGCAGGAGAGCATTACCAGGGTGGGAGGGGTCTTTGATGATGTTGGCCGCCTTTCAATGGCAGTGAGAAATGTAGATGGAGTCCATGGACGGGAGTGTGGCTTCCATGATGGTCTGGGCTGTATACAGTTTCTTACAGACCTGGGCAGAGCAGTTGCTGTACCAAGCTGTTATGCACCCAGACAAAATGCTTTCTATGGTGCATCTGTAAAAGTATAGATACATCGAATTTTCTAAGCCACCTGAGGAAGAAGAGGTGTTGTTGTGTCTGTTTGACTGTCGCATCTGCGTAGGGTGTCCGGGGCAGGTGGTCAGTTACTGTCACTGCTAGGAACTTGATGCTGTTGACCCTCTCCACCTCAGCTCTGTTGATGTAGATGGGTCCTCCTCAAGCCAATTATCAATTATTTTGTTTTGCCAACACTGAGAGAGAAGTTGCTACCATTACACCACAACACCAAGCCCTCTGTATATATTAGAATCCCTACAGTGTGGAAACAGGCCCTTCAGCCCAACAAGTCCACACCGAACCTCAGAGCATCCCACCCAGATCCATTCCCCTATGACCCACCTAATATACACCCTCTACCTCCCTGAACACTACAGGCAATTTAGCATGGCCAATCCACCTAACCTGCACATCTTTGGACTGTGGGAGGAAACCGGAGCACCCAGAGGAAACCCACGCAGACACGGGGAGAATGTGCAAACTCCACACAGACAGTCGCCCGAGGCTGG
>NC_063366.1:973637-978653 GCF_021869965.1 Rhincodon typus
ATCGAACCCAGGTCCCTGGCGCTGTGAGGCAGCAGTGCTAACCACTGTGCCACCGTGTCGCCCTATGTATTCTGACTCATCGTTATTTCATATCCGGCCTACCACGGTGGTGTCATCAGCAAACCTGCAGTTGGCATTCATTCGGAATTTGGCTACACAGTCGCTGATGATTTGAAACTTTTTATCTGTAACTAGAGGCTAATTACTCATAATAACTAAAAACTTTAAGAACACAAACCTGGGTCTAAAAGTCAGGTAACGTGAGAAATTTTGTGTGCTTATTTTAAATTCTTTAACTTTCCTGATGACTCCAGGAATAGCTGGGCCTGATTTCCAGCACAGAACCCCAGTGAGGCATAACAAGGTAAACATTACGTGCCATCAGTGCTCATCTGAAAACGAATGCTGTGTTTTCACATGAAGTCGCTAAGGGATAGGAAATAGAAGAGAAACAGGAGGTTCGAGGACCATCAGAGGTAATGGTGCAGGAGCAGGGAGAGGTGTCACTGATGGCGATTCTTGGGCTATGATTGGACAGGCGAAAAACAGGAGCCAGGTGAGAGTAGTTCCACCATCACACACAGTGGAGAGGTGTTGGAGGATGATGGTGTGGCTAGCTCTGTGTAAAGCTGCAAGACAGCTTGCGAAGGATGACGACGGAAAGTTTACCTTCTCAGTCACATGGGGTATCATTCTGGTATGTGGCAATGGAAATCAGATTGGATTCTGGGAAAAATGGGACTGGTTTTCACAGTGGCAATTTGATGAGGAAAGGGAGGATGGAAAGGAAATAGTAGTTTGCAAGGACTGTGTGGTCAAGACTGGCATTTCTGAGAGGATAACAATGAATTTGAAGGGGAAGGGATCAATAGAGAGAATTGTGAATCAACATGGGTCTGAGGAGGAGAGGTCAGTGGTTTAAAGAATGGATGAAGATGAAGGTGTTCAGAAAGGACAGGAAGACAGATAGTGAGAAAGTGGAGAGATGGGGGCTTGGAGCTTGAGTGACGTGTAGCCTGGGAGAATTGTTTTGATTTGTTGAGCTGAAGGAAAGCAAGAAAGCAGCAAAAACAACTGAATGGGTGGTCTCATTCATTGAAGACCATATACTCTCACCCTCATTGTTTGGTAGGTTGGACATGAGGAAGTTTGTTAGTGCCAAGCACTGAGTATGTTGTTGTGAAAGGTGAAAGAACCTTGGGGGAGGTTATTGTTGGAGTTAGAAATGGAAGGGAGCAGGGGCATTATTGAGGGCAAGAGTGGAGGGTATGAGTTCAGCTGTGATTATGACCAACTCTTCCTTAACAAAGGATATTCCAAGGTGTTTATTACTGAGGCAATTATGTCACGTAATATAGGGAAGGATGTGATGGGAATTTGGCTCCACAGTTAAACACCATTAGAATTATCCCATTGCCAAACGGAAGTAGAAACTGGCTCAATTCAACTATTAATTATCCACCCATGTCCTACTAAACCGTTAAGGCTCTGGCAGTTTTGGAATGAAATATTTCCATTCTGTGATAAGTGGATGCTCCAGTTTGGCTGAATGGTTTGTGGCTGCAAGAGGGATTGCATTTTAAACAAGGGCTGGGCAAAGTTCCTGTTGAATGTCAACCTTCCATCTCCTTGTCCTTCTCCCTTCATCCTCCCTGTTCCCTACTTCTCGTGGCTTGAGATTTTACCAGTATCAAATGTTGGTATAAAATCAACTATAAGCAATCTTAGATGGGCAGAAAATACTCATAATACATGATGCGGATGATTATAAAGATACTATATATGAAATACGTAGGATAGATATTGAAAATAACTATAACGAAAGCACAGACATTATAGTGCAATTTGTTACTAGCATTTACAAAAGGTCAAATGTGAAGTCAGCCTATATATTTCATTCATATATTTTCTCCCGAATATTTTTATGGGGAACTTGATATGTTTCTTTGGAATCTGAAATATTGGCGGAAATTTCCAAAGCTGTGTCTTTGATTGCAACTAATTGGACTCACCGAGATAATTTCCTGCTGATGCTCTGGAATCCACTGCCACAATCACACCATGCTGAAACTTAAAGGCCAAAGTGGTTGTTCCATGTTGGAGTTTTATTCTCACACCATCTTCACCTTCACTGTATGGTTTCAGGAACTCCACTGGCTGAAGGGATGGGATATAAAGATAAAGATTTTACAATGGATTGTAATGATCAGCAGTAACACTGAATCACAGAGTATTATGTGCAGGTGGAGCACATGTAGCGCATTGTGTCTTGACTGGCTCTCTGAATAAGTATTGTCACTCAGTGCCATTCTCCGCCTTTTCTCCCAGAATCCTGCACATTGTTTCTAGCCAAATAATCATTCACTGCCTGCTTGAATGTCTCACAAGGGGAGGTGATGGCCGAGAGGCATTATCGCTAGACTGTTAATCCAGAAACTCAGCTAACATTCTGGGGATAGCAAGAACTGCCGATGCTGGATTCAGAGATAACACAGTGTGGAGCTGGAGGAACACAGCAGGCCAGGCAGCATCAGAGGAGCAGGAAAGCTGACGTTTCCGGTTGGGACTCTTCTTCAGAAGTGGGGGTGGGGGAAGGGAGCTCAGAAATAAATAGACAGAGGAGGGGTGGGGCTAGGGGGATAGGTGGGATGGTGACAGGTGAGTGCAGGTAGGGAGTGGTGGAGATTGGTCAGTGAGGTGGGAGGAGCAGACAGATGGGAGAGAAGACGGACAGGTCAAGGAGGCAGGGATGAGAGGGAGGGTTGGTCATGGAATGAGGCCTGGGGTGGGGAGATTTTGGAACTAGTAAAGTCCCTATTGAGACCATTGGGCTGTAGTCTCCCAAGGTGGAATATGAGGTGCTGCTCCTCCAGTTTGCAGGTGGTGTCATTGTGACACTGGAGGAGGCCCAGGATGGACATGTCACCCAGGGAGTGGGAGGGGGGAGTTGAAACGGTTCATGACTGGAAGGTCCAATAAGAGACAATCTAACCATTGCCCCTTGGCAATCAAGAGCGTTACCATCACTGAATCCCCCACTATCAACAAGCTGGGGCTTACCATTGACCAGAAACTCAACTGCACTCAGCACATAAACACAATGTCTCCAACAGCAGGTCAGAGGCTAGGAATCCTGCAGCCAGTAACTCACCTCCTGACTCCCAAAGCCTGTGTATGATCTGCAAGGCACCAGTCAGGAGTGTGATGGAATAATCCCCACTTGCCTGGATGGGTGCAGCCCCAACAACACTTAAGAAGCTTGACACTATCCAGGACAGAGCAGCCCACTTGATTGGTATCACATCCACAAACGTCTAATCCCTCCACCACTGACACTCAGTAACAGCAGTGTGTACTATCTACAAGATGCACTGCAGACATTTACCAAATTTACAGCACCTTTCAAACCCACGACCGCTTTCATTTAGAAGGTCAAGGGCAGGAGATACATGGGAACACCATCGCCTCAAGGTTCCTCTCCAAGTCACTCACCATCCTGACTTGGAAATATATCGCCGTCCTTCACTGTCACTGGGTCAAAAACCTGGAATTCCGTCTCTAAGGGCATTGTAGATCAACGCACAGCACATGGACTGCAGGAGTTCAAGACGGCAGTTCACCACCACCTTCTCCATTTCCAGTTCAGACTCAGCGACACTGAGGGAACGGCGATTAATTTCCACGTGTCTCCGCACCATTCGCGCCTGCAGTTCTCTCTCTTTCTCTCACTCCCAGTCCTATGTGTGACTTTCTGCCTGTTCCACTTGCCCGTGTGTCTCTGATCGTTTTTTTCAGGGATTTTTCTTAACCAAAACCCGGGCCTCGCTGAACAAACCAGAACCGACAGAGACAGAGTCAGGAATCAACCTGCAGTTACTCACATCCAGACCAACCGGTACCACCAGCTGGTCCCTGGCCCCGAGACCAAGCTCCTTCGCTTTCACCAAACAGGCTTTCTGCCCCTGGGAGGGAGATCGTCCTGACTCCAGTCCTGATATCCGCACACCTCCACCAGCGCCATCTCCGCGCTTCACTTCCTCAGCCCCTGCTCTGAAAGTGCAACCGAAAGTAACTTCAGATCCGAGATGGCGCCAGCATCACCCAGAATGGATCAACGCGGATCACACCGGGACAGCGAGATCACAGTGGATCGCACAGTGACAGAGGATCACAGCGGGACAGGTGTATCACAGCAGGACAGTGGATCACAGCAGACCTCACAGAACAGTGGATCACTGTGGCAAGGAGTGGGTCAAAGCGGTCACACGAGGACAGGCGATCACACCAAATCGCAACAGGGCAGACGTGTGGTCACGCTGGATCACAGCTGGTTGAGGTGGATCACAGTGGGATCACACCGGGACAGGGCAGAGGGTGACGGTGGTCTGACAGGCTGGCTACAGTAATCGGGAATGTGAGCCTAGGGATCTGAGGGTAGGTGCCTGTTTCTTGGTGTGGGGGCGTTAGAGTTGTCAGGTTGAAAGGGTAGGGCGAGTGAGGTGTTTTGGTTTATGAGTTAGACAGCCGAGAAGCATAAGGCAGGGATTCGGACGGGACCAAGCAGTGATGCGGAGCACGCTGCTGGAAGCTTCACTCTTGTGTATACGCAATTCAGCCACAGCCCTGCAGAGTCGAGTTTGATGAAACCTGGTTTTAATGGTGAGTTTTTGACTATCACCGCTGGATAGACTGCCAGTTACAATGTACAGATTCATCCCTAAATGATATCCCAGTTTTTAACGATCAGGAAAATGACTGTCAACTGTCATGTTGATGTCAAACAAGTGAGACTGATCGAGTCGACCACTGAACGTCCAGCTATATCCCTGAAATATACAGGCAAAGTTCGAAGGCCCAATGAGAACTCAATGTTTGCGTCTACATCAGTAATCTCTGGGTAAAGTCTCTCTGTGCAGGTTGCATTCATCTTCCTCGCTCAGTGTCTGTCCAATCGGACGCTGGGCAATCCACACAGATCAGATTACCAGAGGCAACAAGGTGCAGAGCTGGATGAAC
>NC_063366.1:979153-987782 GCF_021869965.1 Rhincodon typus
TCCTCTCCTCTATCCATCTTCTATCCGCCTCCCACTCTCTCCCTATTTATTTCACAACCCCCTTCCCCTCCCCCTTTTCTCATTCCCTGTGTTAAACTGCTTTTACTTTCCCTCCTCATTTCTCCTTCTCTCTGCCCTTTCTCCACATTCACACCCCAACACAGTCCAGATAGTTGACCCCTCCCACAGGCCGCTGTCTGTCCCTGCAGCATCTGTTGCCTGGTAGCTTAGATCGGAACAGCTTCCTTTCTAGGACTCTGTCCTCAGCTTAGTTCACAATGTCAGAGGGTGACAACTAAGAAAGACACACTTGCATTCTTATAGCACCCTTTGCCACCTCAGGACAGCTCTATATGTTTTATGGTGGTGGAAATATTGTTAAAGTTGTAATGTTTAAAAACAAGGCAGAATTTAAAAGTTTCCTGTAGCTTTGAGCAGTTTTAGTTGTTGCTGTGGAGTCCATTATCAGTCAGTGAACCTCCCTATTCATGGGTTCCTTGTGTTGTGAATGGGTTCTGTTATTGAGTTCCATTCGCAAGTCAATTGGTACATAAGTGGAACACAGTGCAGGACAAAACAAAATATTTATTTGTAAGGACAGGAAATGTTCATATGTCAGATCTTTAAATTTCCACTCTCTCCTATGGGTGGAAATCAGGGACCCCTGTTTATTAAGTATATAGTATGGGGAGAGAAATTGAAGAAAACTTGAATATTAATGATATTCTCTCTTAATAACTTATATCATAACAGAAAGAAACAGAATAAGAGAGAATAGATCTACATAATTAGATACATATTAGTACGTAAATATAGCTTATAAATGCATGTAAAGGGACATCGGAAGAGAGTGACTGCATTAAAATGAATGTTCACATTTTAGAAAGAGTGCCTCAAAATATATAGACCTATAGAACGGAGAGAAAGAGTGAGATTAGGGCAGGAACCACAAAAAACTAATCCCACTCAGACAGACTGAGAGAGCTGAGACATGGATAGTAAATCACCAAATCCACAGTCTCTCTCTCAGTGAGTGGGATCTGCCCCAGTCTCTCTCTCAGTGAGTGGGGTCTCCCCCAGTCTCTCTCTCAGTGGATGGGGTCTCCCCAAGTCTCTCTGTCTCAGTGAGTGGGGTCTCCCCAAGTCTCTCTCTCAGTGGGTGGGGTCAGGTCTCTCACAGTATGTGAGGTCTCCCCCAGTCGCTCTCTCTCTCTCAGTGAGTGGGGTCTCCCTCAGTTTCTGTCACTTGGTGAGTGGTGTGTTCCCCTATCCCTTGGGTCTGATCACTGTGTCTGATGGTGTGTGTGTCTGTGTGTGAGAGAAAGAGATGCTGGGTATCAGTAACAGTGGACTCTGACATAGGGATCTGCAGTGATTGTCTCTCCTTGACAGAGTGAGGAGGTTAATGATGATGTTTTTCTCTCACCCTCTCTCTGTTCATAGTTTGACACTCAGTGTCTCTCTTTCTATGCCTGCACTCCCTTGTACCATTCACATACCCCCCCCAATCGGGATTTTCCAGACAGCCTCTCACTGACAGACATTCCCTGGAATTCCCCTGTGTTGAACTGCTTTTACTTTCCCTCCACCCTTTTTGCACATTCATACCAACACGGCTCAGATAGTTCACCCCACCTATAGGGCGCTCCCAGTCCCTGCAGCATTTGTTGCCGGGTAGATTAGGTTGGGACAGGCTCCTTTCTAGGACTCTGTCCTCAGTCTGGTTCATAATGTCAGAGGGTGGCAACTAAGAAAGACACACTTGCATTCCTATAGTGCCCTTCATCATTTTAGGACAACCAAAACAAATGTAGCATTGAGTGAATTGGTGCTGAAGTATAATGTTGTAATGTCAGGAACAGATCAGCCTGTTGTATATCTATTTTTGCAATGTTGATTTTGGGATAAATAAATATTGGATAGAACAACAGAGAGACCTCTTACTCTTCTTAACTGATGTTTTGTGATATTTTCACTCACATGACACACTAGAGGAAGCCTCGGTTTAACATGTCAAACTCAGAACAGCGATATATTTCCAAGTCAGGATGGTGAGTGACTTGGAGGGGAACATGTGTTCCCACATATCTGCCAGCCCTTATCCTTCTAGATAGAAGTGGTTGTGGGTTTGGAAGGTGCTGTCTGATGATGTTTGATGGACTTCTGCAGTGCATCTTGTAGATAGTATCCACTGCTGCTACTGAGCATTGGTGGTGGAGGGAATGGATGTTTGTGGGTGTGGTGCCAATCAAGCGGGCTGCTTTGTCCTGGCTGGTGTCAAGGTTCTTGAGTGTTGTTGAGGCTGCACTCATCCAGATAAGTGGGCAGTATTCCATCACACTCCTTACTTGTGCTTGTGATAATGGATGGGCTTTGGGGAGTCAGGAGGTGATTTGCTTCCTGCAGGATTCCTAACCTCTTCCTGCTCTTTTAGACACTTTCTTTATATGACTGGTGCAGCTCAATTTCTGGTCAATGGTAATCCCCGGGTGTTGATAGTGGGGAATTCATTGATGGTAACACCTTTGAATTTCGAGGGAAATAGTTAGATTCTCTTTTTTTGGATATGGTCATTACTTGGCATTTATGTGATGAGAATGTTACTTGCCATTTCTCAGTCCAAATCTGCATAATATTCAGGTCTTGCTGCATATGGACACGTCCTGTTTCAGTACCTGAGATGTGAATGGTGCTGAACATTGTGCAATCATCACAGAACATTTCCACTTCTGATGTTATGTTGGAGGGAAGCTGAAGACATTACTTTCTTTTTGGACTCCTCAATAATCACTCTGCTTTTGGTTTCTCATTGCTTTAAAAATATTCCCATCTGTCTTAGATCCAAAGTAGATGACCTCACATTTACCAGGTTGAAATCCATCATAGGAACATTACCATACCGAATGCTGTACTTGATTGAAAGTCTAATTTGAAAGAAAGCCTTGCATTTATAATAGTGCTTTTCATATCCACTCCAGACTCAAGGTATTTCACAGCCACTGTAGGACATTCTGAAGTGTAAGTATTGTTGCCAAGTAAGAAACACTGCTTCCAAGATGAGCACAACAAGCTCCCACAAACAGCAAGGTGATAAAAATAACCTGTTAACTGTGGTATATGTGATGCTGATTAAAAGTGTAAATGTACACACTATTCTGTTTGTAGAAAATTTTTTATGATGCTGTTTAGTTTAAGTTCACAACTATGATGGCACTTGAGTGAGCAGTCAGCTGTAAACCATTCATTGAGCCTACTGGTCCAGTGGAAATATTTAGTTACTTCAGTTGCTGGCCTTGACTGAGATTTGATTTCAAATGGGTCTTGAGCAGCTCATGGGGTCTCTGCAGTGTACCTGTGCTGCAGAACACCAACATCTTCCTGAGACACTTTGATCCAGCCATTTTCCCGCATGTGATACACTGAAACAAAACACACACAATGTTAATCTCATATTGCATGAAATAAATACATTTCACTCCTTCCACTTGCAGGAAACAGTGACTAACAGAAACTTGCTGAGCATGGTGAGAAATGGACAATCCTGGGGATTAATATTGGCGAAGGCACTGAGAAATAGACACATATTTTAGGCAAATGGCAAAGGAATTTGGCACACAGGCTGCAGTGGTTCAAGAAGGCAGCTCACCACCACCTTCTCAAGGGCAATAGGGACAGGCAATAAATACTTGCCCATCCAACGACACCCACATCCCAGAAGTGAATAACGTAAAAGATGAGGGGCAATAATTTACGAAGTAATGACTTAAGGTCTAGAATGCACTACCTGAGAATGTGGTGGAATCAAGACATTCTACAGGGAATGAAATTAGTATCTGAAAAGAACCAATGGGCAGTAGGACAGAGAAAAGACGGGAGTGACAGAAAGTAAATTGCTCCTCCAGCAGTGCCAGTACATTTAGCCTCCTCCTTGCTTGTACCTATTCTGTCATTTGATGAAAGGGGCAGAAATAGCACTGTCACAAAAGAAAAGTTCTAAAAACATTGTGGGGTTGAATATTGGGAAAGTACAAAGAGAATCTCAGACAGAACGCCCCTGCTTTAAAGTCCAGATGTTGAGGGCTTTTACATCAAAAACAAAATAGATTCAAAAAGGTCTTCAAATATGATAATTGGAGAATCGAAAATACCACATGCATGAATGTAACTTCCCAACAGAGGGACTGCTCTCTGACACGTTAGTGAGACACACAAAGTTAGCAGCATCAGTATTTCCTGAGCTCTGGTTTTACTGAGGAAGAAAGAACAGCCAATTGGTGAAGCTGAGTGCAGGTATGTTTGACTCACTGTGAGCATAGCCTAACACCAGCATCTACCCAGGAAAATCTTCACTACAGCATAACTTACACTCTCCCTTGAAATAGGAATCAGAAGGGGCACTTCTTATCTGAATACCAAATTCTGACACACCCATCTTTACCAGCAAGTTGAAGACACTGCATTTTCTGTTACCAAATAAACCAAATTTTACACAGGACACTGGGGAATGGGACTGAGGGAAGAACTTTCTCAGAGAGAGAACATAGTAAGATGGGACTGAGGTGTGGTGATTCTATGGCTCGAAGGTGTATTTTGTCCTTTTTTATGAAGAAAGGTTGAGATAGAGGTAATGAGCGGTCTGCTCAAAGACAATCGAATAAACACCTTATAAAAGCCTGGGTTTTTTTAAAAGTTGGAACAATAGAAGCAGCCTGAATGGGTGGGGTCAAGCTCCCACAGCACCAGGATTTTTAGTTTTAGCTTTCTGCAGTTGCTGGGGTCTTGAAGCTGGATGTGGAAGGCTTTATTCCACTCTCTGTTACAGCTAAAAGCTGGAGTTCTCTTCCTACTGCTAGAATTACATGTGAGACAATCTATTTTAGTGAAGTTGCCTTTGCCAAGGGTCTGTTTAAAGGATGTTACTCTTTTGGAACAGTAGTAGTCAATACACATAATAATTTGTTAAGCATTTTGATAGAATTACAGTTAAGCAAATTATTTTATTTTTATTTTGTCTGTATTTTAACTGTAGTGTAAAATTAAAGTATGTTTTGCTTAAAGTCGAGTAGTTTAACCAGTTGAATTGCATCTGGAATTCAACGCCTTACACTTACCTTCAAAATAAGGAAAAGTTAGGGTCTAGGCTATCTTTGTAATATATTTGGAGGGTTTGTCTGGGATCAAAATCTCTAATTCAAGGTTGGGTTTAGGATTATTGGACTCAAAGGCAGTGAGTGGCAAGTGTTGGTGTTCCCTTTTCGGGAGTTGAATTTGGTTGGTTTAAATAGGATGTGCTTTCTGTAATAATGGTTCTTTCAGTCACCAAGAGTTTCCTGGGGTTGGAAGAAATCACTTCAGGAGATTTACAGAAAGTGAGCAAGGCAAAGCTTTTGGAATTGGCAGACAAGGTGGAGTAGGGGGTTGCCTTTGTGTGAAAAGAAGAGATAATTACAGCAATAGCTCAACATTTACATGTGCCAGAAATGCCATGGAATCATTGGAAATGGCTAAAATTCAATTGCAAATGAATGTTCAAAGCACATTTTAGAAAAATTAGAGTGGAAATTATCAATTACATGAATGTACAGGAAAGGACCATTCAGCCCCTCGAGCCTGCTCCTCTATTTAATAAGATCATGGCCAATCTGATCATTCCATAATCCTGCCTAACACCTGACTCCTCCTCTCCTCAGTAACCTTTCACCTGCCCTTTACTTATTGAGAGTCTATCTATCTCTGTCTTAAAAATGTTTAAGGATGGTGTATCCACCTCCTTTTCAGGACGATAGCTTCAAAGACTCATAACCCTCTGAAATAAACTATTTCACCTCATCTCTGTTTTAAACGGGTGATGGCGGATTTGTAAACAATGATCCTTTGTTCTAGATTCTCCCACAAGAGGAAACATTTCCTCCACATCCAGTCTGAGAAACTCACGGCACAGCACAGGCTAAAACTGGCAACAACTTTCAGGATGTTTTAAATTGTGCTGCTTCTGACACTGCAACCATTCATAGTATTTCACTGGCTGTTTCAGTTGTCCTAAGGTGGCAAAGGGCTTTATAGGAATGCAAGTCTGTCTGTCTTTCTCAGCTGTCACCCTCTGACATTGTGAACCAGTCTGGGGACAGAGTCCCAGAAAGGAACCTTTTCCAATCTAATCTACCGGCAACGGCTGTGTTTGGAGTGAACTATCCGGACTGTGTTGGGGTGTGAATGTGGAGAAAGGGCAGAGAGACAGAGAAATGAGGAGGGAAAGTAAAAGCAGTTTAATACAGGGGAATTCCAGGGAATGGATGTCAGCAAGAAGCTGTGTGGAAAATCCTAACGGAGGGGGTGGGTATACCATGGAGTGGGGGCAGGTCTGGAATAGAGAGAAAGAGAGAGAGACAAAGTGTGAGAGATAGTAGGAACTGCAGATGCTGGAGAATCTGAGATAACAAGGTGTACAGCTGAATGAACACAGCAGGCCAAGCAGCATCAGAGGAGCAGGAAGGCTCACGTTTCCAGCCTTCCTGCTCCTCTGATGCTGATTGGCCTGCTGTGTTCATCCAGCTCTACACCGTGTTATCTGAGACAAAGTGTGAAACTGAATGAAGACAGGGGTGAGAGAAACATCAGTATTAACTTCCTCATTGTCAGAAAGAGACGCTCACTGCAGATCCCAGTGTGAGAGTCCACTGTTACTAACACACAGAATAACTCACTCATTCACCCTCTCTTTCACTCTCTCACACACACACCCTCCTTCCACCATCAGACCCAAGGGTTGACCCTGGTGTTGTGTGACTTCTGACTTTATCTATCCCTGACCAACACTGGCACCTCCACATCATAAATAAACATCATTACAGAATTTTCAATCAAAAAAAAATCAGCCCTAAAATAATCCACAATAAAATCATTATCAATAATAACCCCCAAATATGATTTACCATTATTTCCCTCAGTCTCTCCCTCTCTCTCTCAGTAAGCGGGGTCTTCTTCAGTCTCTGTCTCAGCAAGTGCTGTCTCCCTCAGTCTCGCTCTCTCAGTGAGTGGGGTCACCCTCAGTCTCTACCAATGAGTGGGGACTCCCCCTTTCCCTTGGGTCTGATGGTGGAAGGAGGGTGTGTGTGTGAGAGAGTGAAAGAGAAAGTGAATGAGTGAGTTATTCTGTGTGTTAGTAACAGCGGACTCTGACACTGGGATCTGCAGTGAGCGTCTCTTCCTGACAATGAGGAAGTTAATGCTGATGTTTCTCTCACCCCTGTCTTCATTCAGTTTCACACTTTGTCTCAGATAACACGGTGTAGAGCTGGATGAACACGGCAGGCCAAGCGGCATCAGAGGAGCAGGAAGGCTGACGTTTCGAGCCTTCCTGCTCCTCTGACGCTGCTTGACCTGCTGTGTTCATTCAGCTCTACACCGTGTTATCTCAGATTCTCCAGCATCTGCAGTTCCTACTATCTCTCACACTTTGTCAGGTGAAGTGCTTGATGAAGGGCCAGCGCTTTGAAAGCTTGTGATTTCAAATAAACTTGTTGGGCTACAACCTGGTGTTGTGTGACTTCTGACCCATGTTTATTTAATTGATATTTACATGATTGATGATGATCTATATTCAGGCTGGTTATTTTCACAGAATTGTACACTGTAGAAGCAGGCCACTTGGCCCATCAAGTCTATACCAGCCCTTGCCAAGGGCGTCCCACCCAATGCACCAAACCTGCAAATTTTTAGACTGTGGGAGCAAACTGGTACAGACACGGGGAGAATGTACAAACTCCACACAAACAGTTGTCCAAGGGTGGAGTCCAGCCCAGGTTCCTGTGGCTGTGAGACAGGAGTGCTACCCACTGAGCTGCAGCATGATATTCATGTTATTGATATTTATATTTTTGATTTAATTTATTCTAATTTGATGGTTTTATTTGTTATGGATATTAATTTAGTATTGATGTTTATTTGATGATTTCATGTTATTGATATTTGATGTTTATGTTATTCATATTTATATTGATACATTTTATTGGTAGTGACTTTATTGATACTAATTTGATTTTATTTGTTATTGATATTTAATGTTGATATTATTAAGTGTATTTGGTGATGATTTTATTTATATAATAATAATTTGATGATAATTATGATATTGATGTGTACTTGATTTTATTTATGATATTAATAATAATTTGATGATATTTATGTTATTGACCTGTATTTGGTGATGATTTTATTTATGATAATAATTTGATGATAATTATGATATTGATGTGCATTTAATGATGATTTTATTTATGTTATTAAAAATAATTTGATATTTATATTGATGCGTATTTGATGATTTTATTTATGATATTAATAATTTGATGATAATTATGACATTGATGTGTATTTGGTGATTTTATTTCTAATAATAATAATTTGATGATATTGATGTGTATTTGGTGATGATTTTATTATGATATAAATAATAATTTGATGATATTGATGTGTATTTGGTGATGATTTTATTATGATGTAAATAATAATTTGATGATATTGATGTGTGTTTGGCGATGATTTTATTTCTAATAATAATAATTTGATGATATTGATGTGTATTTGGCGATGATTTTATGATGATATAAATAATAATTTGATGATCTCG
>NC_063366.1:987792-987869 GCF_021869965.1 Rhincodon typus
TGTGTTTGGCGATGATTTTATGATGATATAAATAATAATTTGATGATATTGATGTGTGTTTGGCGATGATTTTATGA
>NC_063366.1:987969-988777 GCF_021869965.1 Rhincodon typus
GATGTGTGTTTGGCGATGATTTTATGATGATATAGATAATAATTTGATGATATTGATGTGTGTTTGGTGATGATTTTATGATGATATAGATAATAATTTGATGATATTGATGTGTGTTTGGTGATGATTTTATGATGATATAGATAATAATTTGATGATATTGATGTGTGTTTGGCGATGATTTTATGATGATATAGATAATAATTTGATGATATTGATGTGTGTTTGGTGATGATTTTATGATGATATAAATAATAATTTGATGATATTGATGTGTGTTTGGTGATGATTTTATGATGATATAGATAATAATTTGATGATATTGATGTGTGTTTGGTGATGATTTTATTCCGGGGCGGCTCTCACTCTCTCTGGGAGTGAAAGTGAAACTTGTCGGGGAGACACAGTCCCGGCTCCAGCTCCTCACCATGGACTCTCCGGGACCAGCGCTGCCTCCCCGGGCCCGGGCCCGGGCCTGGGCCCTGCCCCGCCGCCTGTTCCTGGCCGCCCTGCCCCCTCTCCTGCAGCTGCTGCTCTCGGTTCTGCTGCCGTGTCCCGGGGCTGTACCGTCTCTCACGGCCCTGGCTCTCACTGTGGCCTTAGGCCGGAGGTTGGGCGGCCTGCGGCTCCCGGTGCTGCTGTACACCGCCTGCTGCTGCCTTTCCCCGGCGCTGCACCGCCTGCTGCTGCCGCCGGCCCGGACCTGGGCCCAGGGACTCAGCCTCGGCCTGGCCCCCCGCTCCCTCACCGCCCTCCTCCTCCCTCACGCCGCCTCGGCACTGGCCCTCGGCCTCCTGGAGGCGGCGGC